>NW_028174164.1:55894-58744 GCF_963971535.1 Notolepis coatsorum
ATATAAAATCACTTGCCTGGCAGAATGGAGATAGGCCTACATTTTCAGTCTCTAGTTGACTGACCTCTAGTTGACTGACCTCTAGTTGATTGACCTCTAGTTGATACTAAGGACTAACACGAGGCAACAGGGCAATACGAGTTTCTAATCCTCTATCCTTACCTGCACTATTCTTACCCTGCCTACTTTTATACACTGCCTATCAAATTCATGTGTCGGTTCTATGCTAATTTATTATTAATTACTAATTAATAATTAATAACTATTTTATCACACTTTTTACTTCTTACAGATGACTATTTTTAAACTGAATCATTTTAAACTATTTTTATTATTTGTATTACTGAATCAAACTGTAAACAGAGAGCCTATTGGGATGCTAGATCCTAATGTGAAACACTGTGATTTACCATACCTTGCTATATTCTTACCCTACCTACTTTCATACACTTCAACTCAAAGTACTAAGAGCGATACACTGCTCTGTTATAATTTTTCTTTATTGAACAATCTTATCACACTTTTTACTGTCTGTTCTATCTTATTATTTTTAGCCTATTTTAAACTGAATCAAACCGCACTTTTTTACTCTATCTAATCTATTCTATTTTATTATTTGTATTGCTGAAGAACTGTGATTTGCCTAACCTTGCTACCTCTCTATCTCTTTGTATTTACATTTTTTTTTATGCTCGCTTATGCCTGTATTTTGTACTGTTGTGAAGCACTTTGAACTGCAACCTCTGTATGAAAAGTGCTATACAAATAAAGTTATTATTATTATCCGCTGTATTCTGTGGCTGTAAAAGGTTTGTTTATGTTAGGACTGTTTGTAAATCAGACCTATATTTAGAACGGGAAGTTCCATCTCCATCGCCAGACTCTTCAGGAAAGTATGTAAATATATATCCCACATTGATATCGTAAAAAGGAATCACAGATTAGGGCTTTAGACCTGCTTTAGCATCTTCTTATCAACATGTTGTTAGAATTCTGACACAAACCGGTGACAGATGAGCAGGCTCTGGCTTCTGGCCAATCAGGGGCGCTGTCGGGGGACAGGCCTACATATATCATTTGCCACGGCGGTTGTCAATCACACTCGCGTGAGAGGCCAGAGCGGAGAAACATGGTGGACGAAATGACAATAAATAAAGATTAGAGCAGCTTATTCTGCTAATCATTTTATTTCAAATATATTCTCAGACATGATTGCGGCTCAACTGCCCTCTTGCAGGTTAGCCAAATCGCACTGATTCAAATTGTATTTTAATTAAAAGATATATGCAATGTGAGTCTGATTTAGTTGTTTCTCAGTGTACGTGTGCAGAGAGAGGGACAGGAACAAGACAGGGGCGGGGGCTTACCTGCAGCAGCCAATAGCATCTACGATGGAAGGTGGGGATGATGGAGGAGTGGACGTAGCACCCATACAGACACTAGAGAGAGGAAAGGACAGAGGAGAGGAGGAGAGGAGAGAGGAGGAGAGGAGGAGAGAGGAGGAGAGAGAGGAGAGAGAGGAGAGAGAGGAGAAGAGCGGAGAGGAGGAGAGGAGAGAAGAGAGGAGGAGAGAGGAGGAGAGGAGAGGAGAAGAGAGAAGAGAGGAGAGGAGAGGAGAGAGAGGAGGAGGGGGAAGAGAGGATAAGATAGGAGAAGAGAGAGGGAGAGAGGAGAGATGAGGAGAGGAGAAGAGAGAGGAAGAGAGAGGAGAGAGGAAAGGAGAAGAGGAGAAGAGGAGAGAGGCGGAGAGGAGAGGAGAAGAGGGGATAAAAAAAGACATGGAGAGGAGAAGAGGGGAGAGATGTGGAGAGGAGAAGAGGGGAAGGTGGTGGAGATGAGAGGAGAGGAAAGAAGGAGAGGACAGAGTAGGAGAGGAGGGGAGATGATAGAAGAGGAGCGATGTTGAGACAAGAGGAGAGGAGGGGAGAGAGGAGAGGAGAGGAGAAGAGAGGGGAGGAGAGGAGAGGAGAGGAGAGGAGAGGAGAGGAGAGGAGAGGAGAGGAGAGGAGAGGAGAGGAGAGGAGAGGAGAGGAGAGGAGAGGAGAGGAAAACATAGAATATACCAACTTAGGACGTATTTATCAATAAAAGTGACAAAACTGAATGACAAACACAAGGTATACTGGTATATATATATATATATATATAACCTTTTCGACTTCATATTTATTTTCTCAACAACCGTTATTCCAGACGTGGGCATTGCAACCCCATTCTGGTATGGAGCTCGCAAGGTGTGACACCGAACTTGAAATCATAGCCGTAAGGTTAACCATCTGTAGTGTGATAGTAAAGGGTAGACCTTCTGTAGTGTGGTAGTGAAAGGGTTAACCCTTTGTCGCGTGGCAGTGAAAGGGTTAACCTTCTGTGTTGTCACAGTGAGAGGGTTAACCATTTGGTAGTGTGACAGTGAAAGGGGTCAAAACAAACACAGAGCAGCGTTCTAGAAATGGACTACATCTGACTTCCTGTTGATGACTGTTATGTCGTTTCCGAGCAACACAACAATTCAGTCAATCGATGCTTTCAGTGGAATTGCGTTGCTAGGGAACGACTTGAACCCAGGTTTACTTCCTGTCAGTGTCAGCTGCTGATATGAGCAAACATTGCTAGGAGGAAATACACGTTTAGAATGTTTATGTTGACAAGCTGAAGTTGACAAGCTGAAGTTGTCTATTTTGGTGAAGAAAATGATGGGTACATTTTAGAGCAGGGAAAGGAAAAAAGATTATTCTACTGCAATACACATTGCAACCAGCAGAGGGTGCTGACATACAAAACACAAAAGTGTGCATGTGTGTGTGTGTGTGTGTGTGTGTGTGTGAACGTGTGTTTTGTTGTGTGTGATTT
>NW_028174164.1:58944-88944 GCF_963971535.1 Notolepis coatsorum
TTATGTCTTTCTACTATTACCCTGCCCATACCTGTACCTCCCTCCCCCTCCCCTATTCTGCCATGACATCCACATTTCTCCAAGGGATTAATAAAGGAATATCTTATTTTATTTTATCGTATCGTATCTTATTTGATCTTATCTTATTTTATCTCATCCTATCTTATCTTATTTTATCTTATCTTATCTATCGTATCTTATCTTATCGTATCTTATCTTATCTTATCATTATCTTGTTTTTATCTTATCTTATCGTATCTTATCTTATCATATTTGATCTTATCTTATCTTATTGTATCTTATCTTATCGTATCTTATCATATTTATCTTATCTTATCTTATCTTATCGTATCTTATTTTTATCTTATCTTATCTTATTGTATCTTATCTTAGCTTATCTTATTGTATCTTATCTTATTGTATCTATCTTATCTTATCTTGTTTTATCTTATCTTATCGTATCTTATCTTAATCATATTTTATCTTATCTTATCTTATTGTATCTTATCTTATCTTATCGTATCTTATCTTATTGTATCTTATCTTATCTTATCTTATCGTATCTTATCTTATCATATTTTATCTTATCTTATCGTATCTTATCTTTATCGTATCTTATCTTATCTTATTGTATCTTATCTTATCCTATCTATTGTATCTTATCTTATCTTATCATATCTTATCTTATCATATTTTATCTTATCTTATCTTATCTTATCGTATCTTATTTTATCTTATCTTATGTATCTTATCTTATCTTATCGTATCTTATCTTATCATATTTTATCTTATCTTATCTTATCGTATCTTATCTTAGCTTATCTTATTGTATCTTATCTTATCGTATCTTATCTTATCGTATCGTATCTTATCTTATCTTATCGTATCTTATTTTATCTTATCTTATGTATCTTATCTTATCTTATTGTATCTTATTTTATCTTATCTTATTGTATCTTATTTTATCTTATCTTATCTTATCGTATTTTATCTTATCTTATCTTATTTTATTTTATCTTATCTTATCATATCATGTACTGTAGCTGCAGCCTTAGTATTTCCACTGTCTCTCTGCCTCTCTTCATCCTCGCTCCTCTTTTCCTCTGTCTCTAGTTCATCTCTCCTTTTCTCTCTCTCTTACTCCGTCTCCCTCTTCTAACATCATTGCATCTCTCCTGTCCTCTCTCTTTCTCTCTCTCTTTCATCTCTCACTCTCTCTCCTTTCACTCTCTCCATATCTCTCTCTCCATCTCCTCTGTCTCTTCTCCTCTCTCTCCCTCCCACCCCCTCTCTCTCTCCATCTCCTCTCTCTCTCTCTCTCTCTCTCTTACACAGTGCTTGGGGGTCCAGGGTAGAGGTGACACAAACAATTACTGTGCAACTACAGGGAAGAGAAAAGTTTTTTTTTCTATTTCTGTGAGCGAGTGTGAGTGTGTCGCGCACGCGTGTGTGCATATGTGCGTGCATGTGCACGTGTGTGTGTGCGTGTGTGTGTGAGAGAGAGATGGATGTGAGTGTGCGTGTAGAGGTTGTAATAATAGAGGTGTATGTGGGGGATACTTGATCTCAATTATTCTCTTTATCAGGAAGGAAGACGTGTCGGTGGAGGGAGTGCAGGTTTGCCGCATTGATCAGTACTTCCTGAGAAAGTCAGTCGGTCGACGTCCAGCAACGGTTGAAAACCACCACCGTTCACAGGATATCAGTAACCCTGTCACCGAGGAGGAGGAGGAGGAGGAGGAGGAGGAGAGCTCTGGAGGAGGGGATGTAGATGGTACTGAGGCCAGAGAGAAGAGCTGTAGGAGGATGTAGATGGTAAATGGCTGCTTTTTTTATATAGCGCTTTTATCCAAAGTGCTTTGCAATTTGTTACTCACATTTTACCCATTCACTCACACATTCACACACCGACGGCGGAGGCAACCATGCAAGGTGCCAACCTGCTCATCGGGAGCATTAGGGGTTAAGTGTCTTGCTCAAGGACACATCGGCAAGCTGCCCGGGACGAGCGGGAAGCGAACCGGGAAACTCGGATTGCCAGACGACTGCTCTACCTCCCGAGCCACTGTCGCTGCTAGATGTACTGAGGCCAGAGAGAAGAGCTGTAGGATGTAGATGGTACTGAGGTCAGAGAGAAGAGCTGTAGGATGTAGATGGTACTGAGGCCAGAGAGAAGAGCTGTAGGAGGATGTAGATGGTACTGAGGTCAGAGAGAAGAGCTGTAGGATGTAGATGGTACTGAGGCCAGAGAGAAGAGCTGTAGGAGGATGTAGATGGTACTGAGGCCAGAGAGAAGAGCTGTAGGAGGATGTAGATGGTACTGAGGCCAGAGAGAAGAGCTGTAGGATGTAGATGGTACTGAGGTCAGAGAGAAGAGCTGTAGGATGTAGATGGTACTGAGGCCAGAGAGAAGAGCTGTAGGAGGATGTAGATGGTACTGAGGTCAGAGAGAAGAGCTGTAGGATGTAGATGGTACTGAGGCCAGAGAGGAAGAGCTGTAGGATGTAGGATGGTACTGAGGTCAGAGAGAAGAGCTGTAGGATGTAGATGGTACTGAGGCCAGAGAGAGAGCTGTAGATGTAGATGGTACTGAGGCCAGAGAGAAGAGCTGTAGGATGTAGATGGTACTGAGGCCAGAGAGAAGAGCTGTAGGATGTAGATGGTACTGAGATCAGAGACAAGAGCTGTAGGATGTAGATGGTACTGAGGCCAGAGAGAAGAGCTGTAGGATGTAGATGGTACTGAAACCAGCCTGCTGGCCAGAGAGAAGAGCCGTGGCAGGAAGCTAGAGTTAAAGTGCTGTAAGTGGTATTTTGTTTGTTAAAATAAGTGTCTACATGTTAAATAATTGCTCCCTCCGACAACATCACTGATACAGAGTGTCTGGACAGTAACATGGGTCTGACAGCCATCACTGATATAGAGTGTCTGGTCAGTAACATGGGTCTGACAGACATCACTGATATAGAGTGTCTGGTCAGTAACATGGGTCTGACAGTCATCACTGATACAGAGTGTCTGGTCAGTAACATGGGTCTGACAGACATCACTGATACAGAGTGTCTGGTCAGTAACATGGTCTGACAGCCATCACTGATATAGAGTGTCTGGTCAGTAACATGGGTCCTGACAGTCCCTTTGCTCTGCAGCAAACAGAACATACATTGTTTGGTATCCCTTTCCACTTTATACAATCAGCAGAGAGAACCCCACACTGCAAAAATGGAAAACAATAAATGAAAAACGAGTTTTAAGCAAATCATATTATATATATATATATATTAGGCCTGTCCCCGACTAAGGATTTGGATAGTCGACTATGATTGGCCAAAATTTGCCGTTAGTCGACTATTAGTCGAAAAAATATATATATATAATATATATTTTTTTATCATTCCATTTGGGCTGTGGGGGGTGCTTAATGTCTGAAGGAGTCGACTGAAGGCTTCTTGTCCTCTGCAAAAGCATGCAATTGGTCCACTGATGGATACATCTTGATATTTGTCTAGTCTAGTGTGTTCATTAGATAGGTGAAATCCTCTTTCAGTGCCTCTGTGCCTGTTTTCGTAGGCAGTTAGCCTCTGGTATGCGTGCCATCAGCGTTAGCCACGCTTCTAGGCCTCTTTTCTTTTGGAAAGAATATAAAAGTGTGGGTTATAAAAGTGTGCCCAATGTACTTTAGATTATTGTGGATGTTATTGAGAGTAGTGTGGGATAAACAGGTGATACCAAGAGCTTAGTGTAGTAGAGCAGGAATACCTTCTCATTCCCAAGGAGAAAGTCAGTTTCGGACTATATCCCTCCTGAATGTAGAAGGTATGGTTTTCTTTAGTCTAGTGGCACAGAGGCTAGCAAACTATTGGAAAGGAACAGTTGAATAGTACCACCAGGTTTTGCAGGGTGCATAGAACACACTAGCATGATTTAATGAAAGCCTTAATCGATGAGAAGAATCTCATCGAGGAATTCCATCTATAATGGATAAGTCAGTGAAAGTTTGGGAGGTGGTATAATAGAGAGTTGAATGACAGTGAACAGCTTGAACAACTTAGGACAGACGTTGTAGAGGGGATAGGACGGATAGAGGGATAGGAAGTCAGGGCTTCCAGGCAAGTCGAAGTTATGGTGTTTGCAGTTTGGTTATTCCTAAATTGATGTGGCCATTATCAGCATGTGTCGAAGTGTCCTTGAGCAAGACACTTAACCCCTATCGCTCCTGACGAGCAGGTTGGCACCTTGCATGGTCGCTCCGCCGTCAGTGTGTGAATGGGTAAGATGTGAGGAACAAATTGTAAAGCGCTTTGGATAAAAGCGCTATATAAACGCAGCCATTTACCATTTAGAAGAGTACAGCTGAATTCAGGATGTAATTGGGTGGAGGGTGGCAGCCATTCATTTGTCCGTGGGGGAGAGACATGTATAGACACAAGTTAGGCCACCTAAAGAAAGCTAATGATTTGGAGATGCAGGAAGATTTGTTCTGCAAGAAAATAGTTACCTAGTGTCAGCGGTAGGGCTGACCCCTATTAGTCGATTAGTCGACTAATCGGTCGAAAGGAGCCGTAGTCGACTGGCCACCTCTTAGTCAAATACAAAAATATATATATATATAATTTTTTTTTCATTATATTTTTATTTTCATTCTTTCCAAAAGAAAGAGCCTAGAAGCGTGGTTACGCTAATGGCACGCATCCCAGAGGCTAACTGCCTACGAAAACAGGCACAGAGGCACTGAAGAGGATTTCACCCATCTAATGACACACTACTAGACAAATATCAAGATGTATCCATCAGTGGACCAATTTGCATGCTTTTGCAGAGGACAAGAAGCCTTCAGTCGACTCCTTCAGACATTAAGCACCCCCACAGCCCAAATGGAATGATAAAAATCGACTAACGGCAAATTTTGGCCAACCATAGTCGACCATCCAAATCCTTAGTCGGGGACAGCCCTAGTCAGCGATAGTTACTTTATAGCATCGACGCTGCCCTGGGAGGAGTCAGTGGAGACTTATGAAGGAAAAATGTCAGAACAAGCACTGAACGGAAGTCAGTGGATTTAGTTAAGGAGAATAATGTCAGCTGGGGGCCAAAGTAAACAAAGGGTAAGAGTATTCCTCGTCTTATCTGTTATTGCTGTTTCATGTGTGATATTGGTATCAGGAATAGTTCTATTTTTTACATAGGATAACTTAAGGAGGTTCTGCGTATGATATCATGGAAAAAGGGGAGCTAGCATGAGGGGGGGGGGGTTCTGGGGCGCTGGAACTACCGTTGAGCCTTCCCGAGGTGTTGTGGGCCTAACTTGATGAAACACCAGTGAAGGGAGGCGCCCACTTGATAACCCTGGTGCTGTGCTGTGCTGCTCTCACTGCCTGTTTATCTACACGTTGGGTTGTGGTGCTATTAGGGGTCATGTGGTAGGATATGTAGCATCTATCTATCTACATGTTGATGTAGTGTCATTAGGGGTCATGTGGTAGGGTATGTAGGGTTAGGGTTAGGGTTAGCATCAGCATTGTCAATACCTGGAGCTCACATCAAAGGGTTTGTTGAAGTTATCAATGCTGTTTGGGGGCCATTATGAGCCATGTGAGCCAACTACATCCAATAGTGTGTAGTCCCATGGTATAATTATTTATATGCATGTCAGACTTTCCTTTGGCAGTGGGAGTGGTTGTTTATCCTTATCATTAGAGCACAAGACTTGTGTTTTGTTTTTATAGGCTCCATCCAGCTCTCTCTCTCTCTCTCTCTCTATACCTCTCTCCATTCATCTCCCCTCTCTCTCTCTCTCTCTCTCTCTCTCTCTCTCTCTCTCTCTCTCTCTCTCTCTCTCTCTCTCTCTCTCTCTCTCTCTCTCTCTCTCTCTCTCTCTATACTTCTCTCCATTCATCTCTCCCTCCCTCTCCCCCCCCTCTCTCCCCCTGTCTCTCTCTCTCTCTCCTCTCTCTGTCTCTCTCTCTCTCTCTCTCTCTCTCTCTCCTCTCCTCTCTCTCTCTCTCTCTCTCTCTGTCTCTCTCGCTCTCTCTCTCTCTCTCACTCTCTCTCTCTCTCTCTCTCTCTCTCTCTCTCTCTCTCTCTCTCTCTCTCTCTCTCTCTCTCTCTCCATACATTCCTGCTGATTAATCCATTTTTTAGCTGCTGCACGTGACTCCACCACACACACACACACACACACACACACACACACACACACACACACACACACACACACACACACACACACACACACACACCACACACACACACACACACACACACACACACACACACACACACACACACACACACACACACACACACACACACACACAGACGCTTGAGACTGGATCGATACTCCTCTCTGTTCTGCTGAAGGATGCATTGACATCATCCCCTGGCCTCAAGCCAAACACACTACCAGAGAGAGGGGGGGGGGGGTGAGAGGGGGATGGGGAGGGAGGGAGGGAGAGAGAGAGAGAGAGAGGGGGGGAGAGAGAGAGAGGGGGAGGGGGAGATAGAGAGAGAGAGAGGGGGGGGGAGAGAGAGGGAGATAGGGAGAGAGAGGGAGAGGGAGAGAGAGGGAGGGGGCAGGAGGGGGGAAGAAAGAAGAGGGAGAGCACGGTGTGTGCTTATGTCTGTGTGTGTTTGTGTGTGTGTGTGTTTGTGTCTGTGTGTCTGTCTGTGTGTGTTTGTGTGTGTGTCTGTGTGTGTGTCTGTGTGTGTTTGTGTCTGTGTGTCTGTCTGTGTGTGTGTGTGTGTGTGTTTGTGTGTGTCTGTGTGTGTGTATGTGTGTGTGTGTGTGTGTGTGTGTTTGTTGTGTGTGTGTGTGTGTGTGTGTGTGTGTGTGTGTGTGTGTGTGTGTGTGTGTGTGTGTGTGTGTGTGTGTGTGTGTGTGTGTATGTGTGTGTGTGTGTGTGTGTGTGTGTGTGTGTGTGTGTGTGTGGCCATTAATTTGCAGGGTTACAGCAGCAAAGGAGATGCAACAGAAAAGAGCATCAAGATATAAAACAAGTAAATAAACGGTGTAGTATACTGTTACAAAGGGTCAGATTAAACCGAATATATATATTTATTACTTGAGATATATTGTATAATATTTGTATATCGTTTGATATCCCTTGTATATTCTTTGTACATATACACGGAATATCCCTTTACCTGGTACAGGCCAGACCATAATATTCGTTCTCCTATTGGACAGCGACCCCCCTAGGCGCCACGGCCATACCCCCAATGCCGAGTTCAAAGCCACCGCCAAGGCTTGTCTCAACATGCCCAGGTTTGCGCCGTAATACGAGACAGAAATAAGGCTGGCACTAGATTATTCACCCTACGTATAAATACGTTGCAGGTGGATACAGCAGTTAGTTACCCTCAAACGAGTTAACCCAACAAGTTGAAGCCTTCACCACGAGTCAACGACCAAGTGAAGTGAGCAACCTTGCGTCTAAATAGAGCATTTAGAACCGCGTGCGAATAGGATAGTAAAAGTGTCAGAGCTTAGTGAAATAACGTCAAGTTCGACCTAGTTAAATGTGAAGTACCGTGCACAGGAGAATCTACACCGGTGAATGCAGAGCCTTTTCCGGCTGGATTATTATTGCTTTGGTACCGTGGCTGCTGGAGCAGAGAACCGTCTACCCCGCTGCTGTGTGGGATTTACCCGTGAGGAGCATCACTCGAGCCCGTCTCTAGGAAGAGGCTGGCTGGCTTTCACCTATGCTGTCGCGCATACTTGGATTATAGCTGCTGTTTTTGTCTGCCGATCAAGGGGAGTATATGTACCGCCTCCCGTAGCTGGAGCTTATTGATTCCTCGTTGATCCAGACTTTTGCATCCGAACATTCCTCCCCCTGCTGGCTTACAACCGGAGGGAACCCCCTTAGTATCTCCAGCTGACCTACGAGTGTACCTTATATAATTCTTATGCTACAGGTGGTATTAATTATTCCCATCGTAATATGCTCATGGACTTACGCTCTTGACCTATTCATGCACATTCTTCGCCTTACAAGCGCGACTCTAATTCTCAATACTGTAAGATAATATTGATGCTCTTCTAATAAATATTACAAACAGTACTTTCCTTGTTAAGCCGTGTTATTGTGTGGGTGTTCATCTCATATACATGTGTACTGTATGGCCAGTAGTAATGTACATAACGCAGTAGTGGTTTAATGATACCATACTTATCAATACAGTCAGGGAATTGTACCCCTCAGTTACATATACAGTAGTGTACAGTGCATTGTACTATTATATAACCCACTGTATCACTTTAGACAGGTTATACAGTGCATTGTACTGTTATATCATCATCATCATCATCATCATCATTTATTTATTCGTACATGGAATTACCACAGTCCAACAGTACATATGAATATAATTCACCAAATTCCATGGCCGAAAGGAACAGGAAGAAGAAAAATTTGTATACATACCTGCCCCTACACACATACAACACACCGATAGACTTATTGTGTAAAACCAAACAGAATGTACATACCCATTTTGCAAAAATGGAAACATCAACACAACTAAATTAAATCAACATAAATAAACCCATTTTGTGTATCTATCAGTCAAACTACATATTTAGGTTCATTCATTTATACACACACACACACATACATGTATTATAGACAGCGTACATTTTCAGAAAATCATAACCCTGAAGGCATTTCGTGTTTATTTTTGGTACACAACATTTCTAGGGGTATTAAGGGGTGCTGAATCCAAATCTGCTGCATACCAAGCTCAAAAATGTCAAATAAGGCCTCAAAATTGAGAAATCCAACATGGCCACCAGCGCCAGGCTGAAATCTATTTAAGTGCATATCTTTTTGACTAAACAAGGTAGAAACATGAATGAAATGTGTTTTTATATGTTTGCATACATGAGGAATTTAAAATCATATCCTGATTCTAATGTTGGTGTCCAACACTGTACAGTTATTACCAAATTGCTGTAGTATTCCTGCAAACACTGAAGAAATGTAATTTTTTTTATCCTCGCCTATAAAAAGATTACAGTTAGACAGTCAAAAACACCCTGTTACTCATGGTCGCACCCCAGCTATATTCCTACTTCCTTCCTCCATAGGTGCAGATGTTCTGTGCAAAATTTCATGTCAGTAGAATAAATACTGTGGGTTTAGCACCTGTTTTTGTGGAGAGAGGGCCTGGTGCTGGCGGCCATGTTGGATTTCTCAATTTTGAGGCCTTATTTGACATTTTTGAGCTTGGTATACAGCAGATTTAGATTCAGCACCCCTTAATACCCCTAGAAATGTTGTGTACCAAAAATAACCACGAAATGCCTTCAGCACTTTATATAAGCACATTTTCTGAAATTCTGCCTAGTCTATTATATAACATGCTGTATAACTTTAGCCTGGTTATACAGTGCATTGTACTATTATATAACATGCTGTATCACTTTAGCCTGGTTATACAGTGCATTGTACTATTATATAACATGCTGTATCAAATCAAAACAAATCAAATCAAATGTATTTGTGAGGCCCGACAACACACGTTAATGTCCCCATGGGCCGGACACGTCTTCTTTAAACAAGTCAAGAAGAAACATAACAATAAGTCAATAACAAAACAAGAACACCATAAGGTCCAACAAATTTAAAATAAATGCAAATAAATAATAGAATGCAAGCACTCCCAGACATACCCCACGCGAAGGTAAGGACAAACTCACTAAAACCTAACAATAGGGGAAAAATGCTCCACAGGCAGTGTGGAGGAGAGAAACCTTAGAAGGGCCATTCAAGGGGGGATCTCCCTTCTTAGATGTCGGTGATAGTAGTGTTGCAGACTAACAGTTGGTAAGCATGCACTCAAGTGTGTAGTTAAACACAGATGAGTGCAAGCAATAGCAACTGAACATTTAGAAAAATTAAAGATAGAGCTGATAGCGAATCTATTTGAGGCATAGGGGTGACGCAAAGAGGGTCGCATCCTCCCCGTCTTAATCACGGGACGTTCAACACTCCGGTCATCGCTCCGATCACTTTATCACTTTATGTATCACTTTAGACTGGTTAAACAGTGCATTGTACTATTATATAACATGCTGTATCACTTTAGCCTGGTTAAACAGTGCATTGTACTTGTAACTGAGGGGTACAATTCCCTGACTGTATTGATAAGTATGGTATCATTAAACCACTACCGCTTTATGTACTTTAATTACTGGCCATACAGTACATGATATATAAATATGATGAAATACTTCCCACAATAAATCGGTTCCACACAAAGGTATAATCAAGTATTTATTGCAGCAAAAGGTACATAATATACTTCTCTATTATACTTTGGATGCGCTTATAAGGCAAAGGAATATGCGTAGGCAAATCAATAATGAATGTCCATTCTCTGGTTACGCAGGAGGTAATTATACAACCTGAATCTTAGGGAATTATATCTATGGTACACTAGTAATATATAGCGGGAGATACTGAAGGGTCCCCCCGGTTGTAAGCCAGCAGGGGTAGAGGATCTGTCGGTAGTAGAGAGTCTGGTCAACGATGACTAAGGAGATTCCAAGTACAGGAGACGGTGCAATAGTCTCTTGATCCACAGACGAATACAGCTGTTCTCCATAGACTGTAGCTCCACAGTGAAGAAAGCTAGCCGGCCTCAGGCTCTCTGAGGCGCCGACTCGACCTGGCTCCTCACAGGGTAAATCCCACACGTGTAGGCGTCGGCGATTCTCCGCTCCATAAATCACAGGACCAAAGCAAATATAATCCAGCCGCAAAGGGCTATGTAGTCGTCGGGTAGATTAATCCAGTGTACATGTCCACACGGTTCTCGTCTAGGTCTCCTCGGGTGAAAGCGCCATGAAAGCAGCCCAGCCTGGATAAGCACTCTAGCTGATACGAGGAAGCGTTGGTGATGCTGGTCACTGTAGAACTTTAGCCGCACGATACACTATACACAAATAGACTATTACTGACTTAATAGAAATATGTCGCACTCGACGGTATAGCGCCAAACTCTGACAATTCAGTTATTAATTCGCACGCGGTCTCAATGCTCTATTTTGGGGCCAAACAGGCCATACTTCACCGCACGGAGTATCGTGGGTGAGGCTTCAACTTATTGGGTAACTCTTGACTTCTGACTAAGTGCTTCTGTATTCACCTGCGCCATATTTATATGCACGGCGAACAAACTAGTGCCAACCTCATCTCTGTCTCGTAGCCCTGGGCAAGGCCGGGCATGCACAGACATGTCTTGGCGGTGACTTTGAACCTGACTCCGGAGGCACGGCTCTGGCGCCTGTGGACCGCTGTCCAATAGGAGAATGAAATATTATGGTCTGTACTAAAGGGATATTCCGTGTATATGTACAAGGAATATACAAGGGATATCAAACGATATACAAATACTATGCAATATATATCAATCAATAAATATATATATTCGGTTTAATCTGATCCTTTGTAACAGTACTATTATATAACATACTGGATCACTTTAGACTGGTTAAACAGTGCATTGTACTATTATATAACATGCTGTATCACTTTAGCCTGGTTAAACAGTGCATTGTACTATTATATAACATACTGGATCACTTTAGACTGGTTAAACAGTGCATTGTACTATTATATAACATGCTGTATCACTTTAGCCTGGTTAAACAGTGCATTGTACTTGTAACTGAGGGGTACAATTCCCTGACTGTATTGATAAGTATGGTATCATTAAACCACTACCGCTTTATGTACTTTAACTACTGGCCACACAGTACATGATATAGATATGATGAACACTTTCCCACCATATAAATCGAATATTTAATATATAGCAAAGGGTATATACAACGTTCACTTAATGACATTTATGATTTGAATGCACTTGTAAGGCAAATGAGTATTCGTAGGCAAATCAACATTGAATGTCCAATCTCTGGTTACGCAGGAAGCAAGTATACAACCTGGTTATTTAGGGAACTATAGCGATGGTACTTAATGATTATAGCTGGATACACTAAAGGGGGTCCCGCTGGTTGTAAGTCAGTAGGGGGGGGGGGGGGTTAGGAGAGCCGCTGGCGATATCCCATCTGGCCAACGATTTCTTGGGAGAATTCAGAGTGCTGAACACGGTGCCCACAGAACCTTGGTCCACAGATGAATACAGCTGGGCCCTCTTGTAGACGGTAGCTGCCGGTCCACAACGAAGAGACGTGAGGCGACCTCACTCGGGGTAGAGCGCCGTCTCACCTGGACTCCTCTCGGGGGGTAGTTCCAACACTCACCAGTGTTGGCTGTTATCCATGGCATAAATCAAAGCACCCAAAGCAAGTAGATAATCCAAGCCGTGTAGGGCTCGCCGTCGTCCGGGTAAGGTAATCCAATGTGCAGGTCCACTCGTCCTGGCCCAGAACTCCTCGGATGAAAGCACCACACGTGGTCTGCCCAGCCTGGTTAAGACTCTAGATAACGCGAGGAAAACGATGGGGGTACTGCTCACTTTATAACTCTAACCGAACGATGCACCATACATAATAGACTATTATTAACTTAATAGAAATACGTCCCACTCGACGGTATAGTGCCAAACTATGACAATTCAACTATTAATCCACACGATGTCTCAATGCCATTCTGAGGCCAAGTTGACCATACTGCACCACACGTGTATCGTGGGTGAGGCTTAACGTCTTGCCACTAGGTTGGAGGGTAAAGAACTAAGGGCTAAGGGACTAAAAGAAAGTTCTACTTTACTTGCGCCATATATATATGCGCTGTGAACAAATAGTACCATTCGTATTTCGGCAGACGTATTCCTACGCGGAACCGGGGCTAGTAACGACATGTTCGTCGGCACGATTGAACTTGAACCAAGGGGCTTGGCTGCTGGCGCCAGGTTCTTGTCCAATGAGAGAATGAAACTATTATGGGCTGTTAGTAGACTAAAGGGATATTCAGTGTATATGTACAAGGAATATACAAGGGATATCAAACGATATACAAATACTATTAAATATATATCCATAAATAAATATATATATTCGGTTTAATCTGATCCTTCACAACAGCCGCCCCCTAATTAGTCCCACCTAATTAGCTAAGCAGAGACAGATTAACCGCACTGTCTACCACTCAAGGTCCGCTGTAAGGGTCAGTCAACTCACAAAGTCATGGGGTCATGGTCGTCATCGATAGTGTCTGGGAGTCTGGGCAGTTCTATTAGCCTCGCCACGGGTCGTGTGTAAGTTCGCCCTTGGACGAGCACCTCAGCTGCTCGGACCTTGCCATCGGCACCGGTGATCACTTTGCTTACGCGGCCAGCCGGCCACATAGCTCTGGGTAGTGACTGGTCGATAATCATGACGACTGTTCCTTCTGTCAAATTGTCTCTCTCTTTTACCCACTTCTGGCGGGTCTGTAGAGATGGTAGGTAGTGGAGTAGAAAGCTGTTCCAAAACTTGTCAGCTAGTACTTGACTGTACCTCCACATTCTTCGGCCGTTCGCTTCTTCAGGCCTGTACATTGTCTGGGGTAGCGCGGGGTCCAGCCGCCCCATCAAGAGTGTGTTGGGGGTGACTGGGTCGACATCTGCTACATCACTTGAGACGTAACCGAGGGGCTTGGAGTTCAATACTCCCTCGATCTCCGTGAGGACTGTCATTAGGACTTCTTCCGCCACAGTCTGGGCCCCAAGCACGGCGTACAGGGCTGTCTTTATAGAACGTACTTCTCGTTCCCAGGTTCCACCGAAGTGGGGTGCGTTCGGGGGATTAAACTGGAAGTCAATCTGGGATGGAGCGAGGTGGGTCTTAAGTTCTGGGCCCATAGCTTGGAAGCTCTCTCTCAGCTCTCTTTCTCCGCCTTTGAAGTTTGTCCCGTGATCAGACAACAATGTAGACGGTTTTCCTTTCCGCGATGTGAATCTTCGGAAGGCCATAAGGAATGAGTCTGTGCTCATGGTTGGAAGGAGTTCGATATGTATCGCTCTGGTGGTCATGCATTTGAATACAATACCCCACCGCTTCTCGGTTCCTCTTCCTTTCTTTATATACAACGGGCCAAAACAGTCCATGCCTGTGGAGTGAAAGGGCTTGTCGCCGAGTCGGAGGCGACAGGGAGGTAGGTCAGCCATCCGGGGTATGCTGGGCTGCGCGCGCCACTTTCGGCAGTCTAGACAGGTTCGCTGGAAGCGTCGCACTGCTTCTCTTCCTTGAAGTATCCAATAGCGACGTCTGATCTCCGCGAAGACTCTCTCTGCTCCTGCGTGGTGTACATCCTCGTCGTATTTCTTTATGATCAGCTCTGTGACCTTGTGTCGGCTGTTCAAGACTATCGGGTACTTAACGTCATCCGGTAGATCGGGGGCTCTCCGCAGACGACCACCCACTCTGATGAGATTATGGGCGTCGCTCTCGGGTGCCAGGTGGAGCAATCTGCTGTCTGATGGGACGGGCTTTCCTCCCTGTAGACAGTCTAGCTCGTCGGGGAACGAGTCTCTCTGTGCTCGTTGTAGTAGAAGAAGTTCTGCTTCTTCGTAGTCAGCTGCTGAAATGTCGGCAGTGGGCTGAATCTCTGGGTGGTGCCGCAGAAATGTCTTTAGTTGCGCACTCTGTAGGGTGAGGCAATCATCTATGTTGGGGTCTGTGGAGGCGACTGTGCTCAGTCCACAGAACATAGGTTTCTTGTTCTCAGCCTCCTCTTTACTCGCTTCCCGTGGGGTGGGCGTAGGCCACTCTTCTTCCGGGAGCTTGAGGAACTCTGGTCCGTCACTGTAGATGTTGCGACGGGTGAGGTCATCTAGGGACATTCCCCGGGTGATGACGTCAGCTGGGTTGTGTTTGGTGTCCACATACCGCCAGCTCGCTGCTTCTGTTAACTCTTGAATCTCTGTGACTCTGACTCCCACGAAGACCTTGTATCTGCATGAATCAGACTTGATCCATGTGAGTACTGTCGTGGAATCTGACCACAAGATTGTTCTGTGCACCGGAATGGTGAGTTCACGTTGGATTAACGTGGCTAGATGCGCTCCTGCTAGGGCTGCGCAGAGCTCTAGACGCGGGATAGATTGTTGCTTTCGTGGGGCTATTCTTGAGCGAGCCAGGATGAAAGCAGTGTGTATCTCTCCTCCCTTCTCTTGGGCACGCAAGTAGGCCACCGATCCATAGGCTACTTCGGAGGCGTCACTGAAGACGTGTAGATCCATCTTGCATGTCTCTGGCCTCACTGTGGGTGGGAAGTAGCTGCGGCGTATATTGACGCCTGGGAGTGAGCGGAGTTCCGTCTCCCACTCTCTCCATGTGGAGGCAAGGGGTGCGGGTATTGGGTCGTCCCAGCCTTGGTCCTTGTCCCATAGTGCTCGTACAATCATCTTTGCCCTGGTGGTGTAAGGTAGAATACATCCCAACGGGTCATATTGTCTGGCGAGTGTTCTGTACACACTCCGTCTGGTGGTCGGTATCGCCGTCGACCTTCCCTGCTCCGTGGTCAGGGGTTTGTGTCTATAGTGGAGCGAGTCTGTTTAGAAGCGCCAGACTAGTCCTAGTGTCATTTCTTGGGCTTCTCCTGGGATGGTCGCCATCCAGGTCTCGCTGCTGGCAGCCTTGTCCGCGGGGGAGAGGCTGCGCAATACGTGCGGGTCGCTGCTGGCCCACTGCCTGAGATCAAAGCCGCCTTTGATCAGGGAGGCGCGTAGCTTGAGTAGGAGAACCTCGGCTTCTTCTTGAGTCGAAACGCTTTGTAAACAGTTGTCCACGTAGAAACTGTTCTTCACACTGTGTCGGACCTCTTCATCTGCTGCTGGGTCCTCTGCGACGTGTTTCTGTAGTGCAAATGTAGCACAGCACGGGCTGCATGTGGTTCCGAAGGGGAGGACTTCCCATTGGTAGATGGCTGGGTGCTCATCTCCGGTCCTCTCTCTCCATAGGAACCGCAGTAGGGGCTTATCCTCCTCCACTAGTCTCACCTGCAGGAACATCCCTTTGATATCCCCGCTGATAGCCACCTTGTCCTGGCGGAAGCGTAGTAGCACGCCTAGTAGATAGGGGCCGAGTGTGGGGCCGGGCAAGAGCTCTTTATTCAGATTTTGGGATCCGATCTGGTAGCTGCAGTTAAACACAATGCGATCCTTGCCGTTGTGGTGGACCTTGTGGTGCGGCACGTACCATGATTCGGTCGTCTGATCGGCCTCTTTAATGTCAATCTTTGTCACGTGTCCCGCTGTGATTAGCTTCTCAATCTCAGCGCGGTACACACTCTCTTGAGCGGGGTCTTTGGCTAGGCGCCGCTCTGTGTTCAATAGATACCGCTCCGTAGCGTCTTTCTTTGCGTGAAAGGTGGGCATTCCCTCTCGCCTCAGGAGTGGAGTTGCGTATCTCATCACTCCGCCAACTGTGACTCTCTTTGTCCCTTGCTCGAGGAGGTTTATGGCGTAAATGTCTTCTTTAGAACGAATGTCTTTCTTTTCGTTCTTAAAGGGCATTGTCTCTAGTGTCCATAGCCTCTCGACATGCTGCAGGAGAGTGGTGTCTTCTTCTGTCACTCTGGAGTGGAGGCAGCTAGTGGCTGCTGTTCGGTTGAGAGATTTAGCGAGGGGGCCTTGTAGTGTCCATCCTAGGCGGGTCTCGACTGCTGCAGGACAGCCTCTGGGTCCTGTATGGACCCGGTCTATCGGGACTATGAGGTCTGCATGGTCGGAGCCTATCAGCAGGGTCGGGGTGGCGCCGTCTATGAGCGGGATAGGTAGTTGACGCAGGTGCACATATTTATCCATCAGTTTGGCGATGGGGTAGGTGTACTGTGATAGTCCTATTTCTTGGCTGGTGAAAGCATTTGTAATCCTATACCGTCGCTCTGGCTGCCCGCTTGCTGCGATAGTGAAGGAGACATTCTCGCCTTTTATCGTCTTTAAATCTCTTCTTATTGTCCGAATCGTCATTTGGTTCTCGCTCCCCCGCAGTCCCAGCTGGGCCGCAGCGGACGCGAGCAGAAGGGTCTTCTCTGACCCGTCATCAAGGACGGCGTAAGTGTCCATGACTTTATCTTGGTAGCTCAATGTTACACGGACTACCTTTAAGAGCACTTGGGCGCCGCTGCTGCTGGCGGGGTCAATGTACATGACACTTGCCTTGGTGCTGCTCGATGGTGCAGGTGCAGGCTTTCTTCTGTTACTGTCGTGTAGGACATCTAGGTGGGCTCCGTCACACCGACTGCACCTCTTCTTTAGGCGGCACTCGGCTGCCATGTGACTGCGCGCACATCGGTAACAGCGCCTGTTGGACTTTATCCATTGACTCACTTCTTCTGCATTCATCTTGGTGAACAGGTCACATTGTGACAGCCAGTGTTCCTTCTCGCAGTACGGGCACACCATCTTCCACTTCTCTTTCCTCGAGGGGGTACTGTGGTTCTTACTGCTCGGTACTGATTCTGATTGGTGCATGACAGTCACCGATCTTCTTCCATCGTTTATTCTCGTGGGTCCCTCTCTGGAGCTTGGTGTGCTCCGCACGAACGTATCCAGTCGTAAGCTGCTGACTTCTCTCGCCAGGAAGTCGGCTAGATCGAGGAGGGATGGTTCGGGACCGTTAGGATCACGGTGGTCTCTCTGCCGCCTGAAGCGCTCTTGTCTGGCGGGTGGCAGCTTCTCTAAAATCCTCTCGACGTTAGAGTTGGCGTATAGCTCGTGCATACCCTTTTCTCGTTGCGCTCCCAGCATCCCTACCAGGGACTGCACTTTTATAGACAGGTCGTCTAATGAGCGATTGTCTGTTGCTGGGGGTAGGCGGTCAATATGCCTTATCTCTTGGATTACGTAATCCCATATACGTCCATATCTCTGGTCCAGCGCTGCTAGAGCCGCGGTGTATGGGGTCGTAGAGGTGGCATAGGCTAGCGCTATATTGTGCGCTCGGGGTACTTTCAGGTGCTTCAGTAATATTGCATACTTGTGGCGTTCATCAGCGACATCCACCATCATTGTCTCTAAGCACATCCGGAGCTCCGTGTACTGTGCTCGATTCTCATAGGTGAAGTCTGGAAACGTCGGTGTACCAATGTATGACGCCGTGGATGGCTGATACATCGACGAGCGTTGGGGGAGAGGCCTCCTAGGCGAGTCTCCTCTTGCGCCTCTCTGTGGGCTGGTACCGGCAGGGTACCATGGCCCGCTGGTCCAGGTGCTATTCCTCGGGGCTGGTCGTGCGTCATGCTCACCCGTGAATAGAGTCGGGGGTCTGTAGCGCAGCGCCGCGGGGGTATAGCCTGGGCTGTACTGGACCTCCTGGTCCGGTGGAGTACTGTGCTGTCGTCGGGCTTGGTTCTCCTCCTCTCCCTCTTCTTCTTCTATCAGGTCCTCTAGATCCTGTAGTCGTTTATTTAGCTTCTCCGCAGTGTATGCCGCTCCTTCCTTGTAGCTGGGTCTCGCTTGGACCGGTCGGGGAAGGGGGTCTGCGGGGGGTATAGGTTTGGTCTGTTGGTCAAGTTCAGGGTTGCTTGCTCGGTTAGGAGACGCTGCCCTTGACTGTTGTCTCGACGAGTTCCTTGAACCCCTGGCGGAGGGAGAGGGTGTTGCCTTGAGGATCAGCTGCTCCATTAGCTGCGCTTGTAACTTGTCGCGCTCGGCTTGTAGTCTGTCGCGCTCGCCCTGTAGTCTGTCGCGCTCGGTTTCGCGCTGGATGAGAGCGAGGTCGCGCTCTGTTTCTCTTTGGGCACCGGCAGCGGCACGCTGGGTGTCTGCTCGGTCTCTTGCCATATTCTCTTCCGTCTGAAGGCGTCTCATCTCCAGGCGTATGCGCTCTTCTTCGCTCCGTTGCTGTGTCTGGAGTCGATCGCGTTCACCCTGAAGTCGATCGCGTTCACCCTGGAGTCGATCGCGTTCGGTAGAGGCTGTCAGGCTGACGAGGAACGCCTGTGATAGCATCCTCTCCGCTTCGCTGGGGGAAGACGGTTGTAGAGGTGAGCCGCTCCTGGCTGTACTCGTTGGGGAGTCCTGGAGCTCTATCTCCTCGGCGCTCTCCTCATCTTGTTCCGTGCAGAGTTCTCTCTCTGTAGGGTTGTCTTCCTCCCGGGGCTGGTCGGGGACTACTTCTTCGGTATTGGCGGGGGGTAAAGGCATGTCAGCTCCCTCCTGGTCCCCACCGTGAGCTTGGTCAGTTACATTAGAACCCACTAGGGCCTCTGTGGTCGGGGTAACCTGGTCGTTAAGGTCAGACATAATTTTACTTTCTACTTTTACCGCGTTTACCGTTTGTAGAAGGCTAGGTAGTTGACTGACAGCGTAATCCTCTTAGTACTGAGGTGTCTGTCGTCTGCACCGCGGGCGTTCTACGTTAGGAGGACCGTTTCGTGGAGTGTTCATCATAGGCCATTTCAATATTAATAACACTATATTAATATTACACTAGTTACCCTCCGGCTCGAAGGACCAATTGTAACTGAGGGGTACAATTCCCTGACTGTATTGATAAGTATGGTATCATTAAACCACTACCGCTTTATGTACTTTAACTACTGGCCACACAGTACATGATATAGATATGATGAACACTTTCCCACCATGAAACCAAGTCCACACAAATGTATAAATCGAATATTTAATATATAGCAAAGGGTATATACAACGTTCACTTAATGACATTTATGATTTGAATGCACTTGTAAGGCAAATGAGTATTCGTAGGCAAATCAACATTGAATGTCCAATCTCTGGTTACGCAGGAAGCAAGTATACAACCTGGTTCTTTAGGGAACTATAGCGATGGTACTTAATGATTATAGCTGGATACACTAAAGGGGGTCCCGCTGGTTGTAAGTCAGTAGGGGGGGGGGGGTTAGGAGAGCCGCTGGCGATATCCCATCTGGCCAACGATTTCTTGGGAGAATTCAGAGTGCTGAACACGGTGCCCACAGAACCTTGGTCCACAGATGAATACAGCTGGGCTTCTTGTCCTGGCCCAGAACTCCTCGGATGAAAGCACCACACGTGGTCTGCCCAGCCTGGTTAAGACTCTAGATAACGCGAGGAAAACGATGGGGGTACTGCTCACTTTATAACTCTAACCGAACGATGCACCATACATAATAGACTATTATTAACTTAATAGAAATACGTCCCACTCGACGGTATAGTGCCAAACTATGACAATTCAACTATTAATCCACACGATGTCTCAATGCCATTCTGAGGCCAAGTTGACCATACTGCACCACACGTGTATCGTGGGTGAGGCTTAACGTCTTGCCACTAGGTTGGAGGGTAAAGAACTAAGGGCTAAGGGACTAAAAGAAAGTTCTACTTTACTTGCGCCATATATATATGCGCTGTGAACAAATAGTACCATTCGTATTTCGGCAGACGTATTCCTACGCGGAACCGGGGCTAGTAACGACATGTTCGTCGGCACGATTGAACTTGAACCAAGGGGCTTGGCTGCTGGCGCCAGGTTCTTGTCCAATGAGAGAATGAAACTATTATGGGCTGTTAGTAGACTAAAGGGATATTCAGTGTATATGTACAAGGAATATACAAGGGATATCAAACGATATACAAATACTATTAAATATATATCCATAAATAAATATATATATTCGGTTTAATCTGATCCTTCACAACAGTACTATTATATAACATACTGGATCACTTTAGACTGGTTAAACAGTGCATTGTACTATTATATAACATGCTGTATCAATTCAGACTGGTAATACAGTGCATTGTACTATTATATAACATGCTGTATCACTTCAGACTGGTTATACAGTGCATTGTACTATTATATAACATGCTGTATCACTTTAGCCTGGTTAAACAGTGCATTGTACTATTATATAACATACTGGATCACTTTAGACTGGTTAAACAGTGCATTGTACTATTATATAACATGCTGTATCAATTCAGACTGGTAATACAGTGCATTGTACTATTATATAACATGCTGGATCACTTTAGACTGGTTAAACAGTGCATTGTACTATTATATAACATGCTGTATCACTTTAGACTGTTTAAACAGTGCATTGTACTATTATATAACATGCTGTATCACTTCAGACTGGTTATACAGTGCATTGTACTATTATATAACATGCTGTATCACTTCAGACTGGTTATACAGTGCATTGTACTATTATATAACATACTGGATCACTTTAGACTGGTTAAACAGTGCATTGTACTATTATATAACATGCTGTATCACTTCAGACTGGTTATACAGTGCATTGTACTATTATATAACATACTGGATCACTTTAGACTGGTTAAACAGTGCATTGTACTATTATATAACATGCTGTATCACTTCAGACTGGTTATACAGTGCATTGTACTATTATATAACATGCTGTATCACTTTAGACTGGTTAAACAGTGCATTGTACTATTATATAACATACTTTATACAACAGGTAGGTCCGATCACGCATTGTGATTGGTCGAGAGCGTTCTCAGCCGTGAGTATATTCATGATACACTCACGGTTAAATCACCATGAATATACCACTGCGCTGGCTTTAGAATGTTGTAGACAGTTTCAACTGCCATTCAGTTCAGTTCAGTTCAGTAATTTTTTATTTTGGGTTTTGGACACATAACAATGGTCATTCCATAAATCTGCAAAGTTTTACCAGCTGCTATTGCAGCATTGTCCAATTGTCCGAAAAGGGCTGAAGGGAGAAGCACTAGGCTTGTCGGGCCCTACCCCTGAAGACTTACGTTTCATTCTTTTTTTATTTAATTTGTTTTACATTTACATACATATTGTTACAAAGGGTCAGATTAAACCGAATATATGTATTTATTGATTGATATATATTGCATAATATTTGTATATCGTTTGATATCCCTTGTGTATTCTTTGTACATATACACGGAATGTCCCTTTAACCTAGTAGTACAGACCATAATATTTCGTTCTCCTATTGGGCAGCGCCCACCAGGCGCCAGTGTCTTACCCCTAGAGTCAAGTTGAAAGCTACCGTCAGGGCTTGTCTCAACATGCCCAGCTCTGCCCAGGGATACGGCGACAGAAATGAGATAGGCACTATTTGTTCCCCGTACATATAAATATGGCGCAGGCGAATACAGAACCTTTTTTTCGGTTCAGTCTTGTTCAGTTCAGTCCGCAGTCCGTTCAGTTCGAGTTACCCAAGTAAAGCCTTACCCACTATGCAACGTGCGGTGAAGTAGGGCCCGTATTGCCCCAAATAGAGTCTTGTTTTACCCTAATACGTTTGTTCAACGTATCGTTCGCTATTTACTAGTAAGCCTTCATTACGAGTCAAAGACCACGTGAAGTGAGTAATTGTGCGTCTAAATAGAGCACTTATAGCCGCGTGCGAATAGGATAGTAACGTCAAGTTCAACTGTGAACCACCGCGCACCGGAGGATATCTACACCGGCGCCAGCAGAGCCTTTTCCGGCTGGATTATTGCTTTGGTACTGTGGCTGCTGGAGCAGAGAACCGTCTACCCCGCTGCTGTGTTGGATCTACCGTGAGGACATCATTCGAGCCCGTCTCTGTTGGACCAGAGGCTCCACGGCTTACACCTGTGCTGCTGCACACTGAGAGTACAGCGGCTGCCTCCCGTCCGCTGAGACAGGGAGTAATATCGCCTCCGTGGACCCATTGACTTTGCATAGAGCATTGCCTCCCCCTGCTGGCTTACAACCGGTAGTACCCCCCTTCCAGTATCTCTCACTATATATTATCAGTGTACCATAGATATAATTCATTTGCCTTATAAGCGCAATCTAAGTAAAGTATATTATGTAATAATATTTGCTGTTAATAAATATTCTTCTAAACGAGTACTTTGTGTGGAAACCGTATCATTGTGGAGGAGTTCTCATCATATACTTGTGTACGGTATGGCCAGAATAATGTACATAAGACGGTAGTGGTTTAATGATACCATACTTGATTAATACAGTCAGGGAATTGTACCCCTCAGTTACAATTGGTCCTTCGAGCCGGATATAATTAGCGTAATATTAATATAATATTAATATTGACATGGCCGATGATGAACACTCCACAAACGGTTCTCCTAAGCTAGATCGCCCGCAGCGCAGACGGCAGCCACCTCCCTATCTAGAGGCATACACTGTCAGTCCAATACCTAGCTTTAAAGGGAAGTTAAACGCGGAAAAAGTAGAAAGTAAAATTATGTCCGACCCTATCAACCAGGCTACCCCGCCAACAGAGGCCCTAGTGGGTTCTAATGTAACTGACCAAGCTCACGGTGGGGACCAGGAGGGAACTGACACGACTTTACCCCCCGCCAAGACCGAAGAAGTAGTCCCCGGAGAGCTCCAGGAGAAAGACAACCCTCCAGAGATGGAACTCTGCCCGGTACAAGAAGAGGAGAGCGCCCAGGAGATAGAGCTCCAGGACTCCCCGCAGGAGAACGCATCTCCAACGAGTACTGCCGGGAGCCGATCGCCTCGAACGGCGTCTTCCCCCAGCGAGGCGGACAAGATGCTGGCGCAGGCACTCATCGCCACCCTGGCAGCCTCCACCGAACGCGATCGACTTCAAGCGCAACAGACGCGCGAGCGCGAACATTTTGCAGGCGAGCAAGAGCGCTTCCAGGCGCAACAAAGGAGTGAAGACGACCGCATAAGACTGGAGACCAGACGCCTTCAGACGGAAGAGAACATTGAAAGAAGCCGCGCCGATGCACAGCACGCCGTCGCAAATGCACAGCTCCACGCCGCCCATGCCAGCGCCAATGCCCAGCGCGACGCCGCCAACGCACAGCGCGACGCCGCCCAGGCCAGCGCCAATGCGCAGCGCGACGCCGCCAACTCCCAGCGCGAAGCAGCGCGCGACGCAGCCCATGCCCAGCGCGAGGCAGAGCGCGACCGGCTGCAGGCGGAGCTGATAGACAAACTGGTTGCCATGGCGACACCCCCTCACTCCGCACGGAGCTCTCAGAGATCGTCAAGACATGGGTCTAGGACACATTCCCCTACCCGACCAAGCGACCCGAGACCCCGCCAACAGGAGGATCCTGTCCACGTCTCCGAACCCCCTCCCCGGCCGGTCCATACGAGACCCAGCAACCGGGAAGAACCGGACCACGCCGAGAGACTGAACAGAAGACTCCAGGTCCTAGCAGAGGGAGAGGAGGAGGAAGAGGAGGAAGGTCAAGCCGACCAGCAGCAACGTACTCTGGCCCAGGAGGCCCAGTACAGCCCCGACCAGCAGCAACGTACTCTGGACCAGGAGGTCCAGTACAGCCCAGAAGTCAGCCCCGAGGCCCTGCGCTACAAACCCCCGACTCAACTCACGGGTGAGTTTGACGCATCGCCAGCCCCGAGGAACAGCACCTGGGTACCCGACCTTCGGTACCCACCAAGTACCAGCCCAAGACGACACGCACAGGGAGACTCGCCTAGGAGGCCTCTTCCCAAACGCTCACCAATGTGCCAGTCCTCCATGGCATCGTACCTTGGCACACCGACCATCCCGGACTTCACCCATGAGAACAGAGCACAGTACACGGAGCTACGAATGTGCTTAGAGACAATGTTGTCCGATGTAGCTGACGAACCGTACAAGTATGCTATCCTACTAAAGCACCTCAAGGTGCCCCGAGCGCACAATATAGCGCTGGCCTATGCCAACTCTACTACCCCATACACAGCGGCTCTAGCAGCACTCGACCAACGCTATGGACGCATATGGGACTATGTGATACAGGAGATAAGAGACATTGACCGTCTCCCCCCAGCCAGAGACAACAGAGCATTAGATGACCTGTCTATCAAGGTACAGTCCCTGGTAGGGATGCTGGGGTCCCAAAAGGAAAAGGGTATCTATGAACTGTACGCTAACTCTAACGTAGAGAGGATATTAGAGAAGCTCCCTCCCGCCCGACAAGAGCGCTTCAGGCGGCAGAGAGACTACCGCGACCCCAACGGTCCAGAGGCATCCCTCCTAGACCTATCTGAGTTCCTCGCCAGGGAGGTCAGTAGCCTACGACTCGACACGTTCGTATGGAGTGGACCAAGCCCAAGACTCGGACCTCGAGGACAAACGGATAACCGCCGGTTGGTGACCGTTATGCACCAAGCCGAATCAGTACCGCAGCACAAGAACCACAACACCCCCTCGACGAAAGAGGACCAGTGGAAGATTGAGTGCCAGTACTGTGAGGGAGAACATCGGCTGTACCAATGCGACACCTTCGGGAAGCTGACCACGGACGAGGTGAGTCAGTGGATCAAGGACCACCGCCGCTGCTTCCGCTGCGCGCGCAGCCACCTAGCAGCTGAGTGCCGCTTGAAGAAGAACTGCAGCAGGTGCGGTGGCACCCACCTGGAGGTCCTGCATGACATCAACAGGCGTCAGCCAGGACAACAGAGTGGGCCCGTCGCGGTAATGTACCATGCCGAGGCGGTGGCACCAGTACCGAAGAGCCACCAGACCGCTCCCTACTGCACCTACTGCGACGGCGGACACTGGCTGGCACAGTGCGCCGAATATAAGACACTGAACCCCGTCCAAGTTAACCAGTGGCATGAGGCGGCCCAGGCGGGCGCCGCTTACCGCGCAGCACGGTGCGGAGCCCACCAGAAGGTCCAAGGCAACCGACCAACAGGAGTGCTCCACATTGACCAGCATAGCGGGACCCCCCGAGTGCTCCTCAAAGTGGTCAGAGTGCTCCTGAGCTACAAGGACAAGGTCCTGGACACTTACGCCGTCCTGGACGATGGGTCTGAAAAGACTCTCCTCCTCGCTTCCGCAGCAGCCCAGTTGGGCCTGCGGGGTGTCAAAGATACCATGACCATACGCACCATCAGAAGGGACCAGAAGACCATAAAGGGTGAAAAGGTCTCCTTCAAGATAGCAGCGGTGGACCAGCCCGAGGAGCAGTATAGTATAACCAACGTCTTCACCAGCCACGACATAGGCTTGTCTCAGTACACCTACCCCATCCCACAGCTGATGGCTAAGTATGCGCACCTACGTCAACTACCTATACCGCTTATCGACGGCGCCAAACCGACCCTGCTCATCGGCTCCGACCACGCGGACCTCATTCTCCCAATTGAGGCGGCCCACATCGGACCCAAAGGATGCCCAGTCGCGGTTCAGACCCGACTGGGATGGACGCTCCAGGGCCCCCTCTACGGACTTGACAGTCAACCCACGTCTACACGCTGCCTACACACAAAGGCGAGCGACACCGGCCTCTCCCCCGTACAGCAGAGGCTATTGACATTAAGCGAGAGGCCCGTGAGAGAACCGTGGGCACCAGAGGGAGTTCGGAACTCCACCCCCCTCAGCTGCGCTCCAGACGTAGCTGACCTCGAGCCCAGCACCCCAAGCGACTCCTTGACGGGGCGGCCGGGACCGGCCCCTCCTCAGACGGGGTACAGAGCAAACAAGAGAGACCAACGGAGAAGGAGGAGGCACAGCCAAGCACAGATCAAAGCAGTCTCAGGCCCGCTTCCTCCTAAGCCCCCCTTCATCCCGTCCAGTCGTCATGACCATAGACCAGTCACTACCCCGAGCTGCGTGGCCGGCCGGCCGCGTAAGCAAAGTGACCACTGGTGCCGACGGAAAGGTCAGAGTGGCAGAAGTGCTCGGCCAAGGGCGGACCTACAACCGACCCGTGGCGAGGCTGATAGAGTCGCCAAGGCTCCCCGACTCGCTTAATGACGACCATGACCCCTGACTTTGTGAACTGCCCGACCCCTCACAACGGACATTGAGTAGTGGACAGTGCGGTTAATCTGTCTCTGCTTAGCTAATTAGGTGGGACTAATTAGGGGGCGGCTGTTACAAAGGGTCAGATTAAACCGAATATATGTATTTATTGATTGATATATATTGCATAATATTTGTATATCGTTTGATATCCCTTGTGTATTCTTTGTACATATACACGGAATGTCCCTTTAACCTAGTAGTACAGACCATAATATTTCGTTCTCCTATTGGGCAGCGCCCACCAGGCGCCAGTGTCTTACCCCTAGAGTCAAGTTGAAAGCTACCGTCAGGGCTTGTCTCAACATGCCCAGCTCTGCCCAGGGATACGGCGACAGAAATTAGATAGGCACTATTTGTTCCCCGTACATATAAATATGGCGCAGGCGAATACAGAACCTTTTTTTCGGTTCAGTCTTGTTCAGTTCAGTCCGCAGTCCGTTCAGTTCGAGTTACCCAAGTAAAGCCTTACCCACTATGCAACGTGCGGTGAAGTAGGGCCCGTATTGCCCCAAATAGAGTCTTGTTTTACCCTAATACGGTTGTTCAACGTATCGTTCGCTATTTACTAGTAAGCCTTCATTACGAGTCAAAGACCACGTGAAGTGAGTAATTGTGCGTCTAAATAGAGCACTTATAGCCGCGTGCGAATAGGATAGTAACGTCAAGTTCAACTGTGAACCACCGCGCACCGGAGGATATCTACACCGGCGCCAGCAGAGCCTTTTCCGGCTGGATTATTGCTTTGGTACTGTGGCTGCTGGAGCAGAGAACCGTCTACCCCGCTGCTGTGTTGGATCTACCGTGAGGACATCATTCGAGCCCGTCTCTGTTGGACCAGAGGCTCCACGGCTTACACCTGTGCTGCTGCACACTGAGAGTACAGCGGCTGCCTCCCGTCCGCTGACACAGGGAGTAATATCGCCTCCGTGGACCCATTGACATTGCATAGAGCATTGCCTCCCCCTGCTGGCTTACAACCGGTAGTACCCCCCTTCCAGTATCTCTCACTATATATTATCAGTGTACCATAGATATAATTCATTTGCCTTATAAGCGCAATCTAAGTAAAGTATATTATGTAATAATATTTGCTGTTAATAAATATTCTTCTAAACGAGTACTTTGTGTGGAAACCGTATCATTGTGGAGGAGTTCTCATCATATACTTGTGTACGGTATGGCCAGAATAATGTACATAAGACGGTAGTGGTTTAATGATACCATACTTGATTAATACAGTCAGGGAATTGTACCCCTCAGTTACACATATAGTACACATTACAGTACATATAGTACACATTACAGTACACATTACAGTATAGTATACCTGCAGTACACAATAGTATATATAACAGTATATAGTATATAATAGTGTATACAACACATACATAATGTGATATGAGATATATAGTACATGATTCTTAATAGGACTAGTTGTTAAAGATCCCTAAATATTCAGCACAACAATTGAATGAGGTTGGAGTGGGGTGGAATTTGGCAATGATCACGTGATGATCACCAGTACGACACATCTTCAGTTGTGTTCCCCGACCTCATTGGGTGTTTCGGCCATTTATCACAATACACCCTCTGCTGAGGTTGGCCCACCACAGGCTGATCAGGCCTGGGTGTGTGTCGCACAGTGGCACCATGTGTTCATTTAGCAGCCCATGATGCGTCTCTACGTTTCAGCCACAACCAGTGACTGCTCCGTTCTGCTGCAGTGGCAAGTTCTTTGATTGCCTTTCGTTGGGCCTGTCCTCTGATCCCTACTTCCTTCAGGAGCCTTGTGGTGGAACTGGCTACAAAGCCTCTGCAGCCCACCTCCACTGGCCACACCTTCACGTTCCAGCCCCGCCCCTCTGCTTCAGCTGCTAAGTTGGCATATCGCAGCCTCTTCCGTTCAAATGCCTCATCGATGGCTTCCTCCCATGGGACCGTCAGCTCAACGATGAAGACACGCCGGCAAGATTTGGACCAGAGGACCAGGTCTGGGCGCAGGTTGGTCGCTGCAATTTCAGATGGGAAGGTAAGCCTCTGGCTGAGGTCTACCCGCATTTCCCAATCTTGGGCTGCGTTCAGTGGGCCTGAGTTCGGAGGTGACGGCTTGCTCCGCCGTTTCTCCCCTTCCCGGATGAAGGTTGTTTTCCGTGGGAAGGTAGTTTGGGCATTTAGAGGCATGGCGTTGGTGGTTACTCTCTTGTTCTCAAGTTCGGCAGCCAAGCACTTCAGTACCTGGTTATGGCGCCAGGTGTATCTTCCTTGAGTTAGACTGGTCTTGCAACCCACTAAGATGTGTTTGAGGGTTGCTGGGGCTGCACACTGGAGACAGGCTGGGTCCTCTCCATACCAGAGATGTAGGTTGGTTGGTGAGGGCAGGACATCATATGTGGCTCTGATGATGAAGCTTAGCCTATTAGACTCCATGCTCCACAGTTCGTTCCACGTGATTTTCCTCCTCTCCACGCCCTCCCACTTCATCCACCGGCCTTGCTGGGCTTGAGAGACTGCCTTGGCACACCTGGCTGCTTCCTCCTGGTGGCGCACTTCCTCCACCACCATGTGCCGCCGTTCGGTTGGAGTAGCCTTTTGCCATGTGGGTGTAGTTGCTTCCAATCCAAGGCCCCCTCTGCCATGTTGGACATGCCCCACTATATCCCGGTGTCTGAGGGCGGTCTTTGCCACTGCAACTGCTGCAGATGGCTTCCATTTCCTCCCCGTTGCTAGGGTTGGAGCAGCACCTCTGACGAATGGATCCCGGGATTCTGTGAGAGTCATTTCCAGCCTTGATTTGGCACATTTGTACTCCTCCACCAGGCTTGAGATTGGTAGGGAGAGGGCTCCGTTGCCATACAGGCCTATGCTGCTAAGGCCTCTCGGCAGTCCAAGCCACTTCCTCACATGTGCATTCACCAGTCTCTCCAGCCGATTGGCATGGGATAGAGTGACCTCATAGATGGCAATTGGCCACATGAGACGGGGCAGCAGTCCAAACTGAAAGCACCACAGCTTCAGCTTCCCAGGGAGAGCAGTGTTGTTGATCTGCTTGAGGCCAATGATTGTATCCTGCCTGAGTTGTTCCACCTGCTTCGAGTCTTTGAGTTCTGCGCTATACCAGCGGCCAAGGCTTTTGATAGGCTTTTCCAGAACAGTTGGTATTGGCTCGTTGTTAACGTGGAACCTCTCATTGGCGAGCTTGCCTTTGACAATGGAGATACTGCGGGATTTGCTTGGTTTAATCTCCATTCGTGCCCATTTGATGTTTTCCTGGAGTTTATCCAGCAGG
>NW_028174164.1:93944-106444 GCF_963971535.1 Notolepis coatsorum
TCTGTGTTATCTGTGTTATCTGTATTATCTGTATCATCTGTGTAACTGAGGGGTACAATTCCCTGACTGTATTGATAAGTATGGTATCATTAAACCACTACCGCTTTATGTACTTTAACTACTGGCCATACAGTACACGATATCTAAATATGATGAACACTTTCCACAATGAAATCGGTTCCAGTCAAAGGTAATAATCAAATATTTAATGGAGCAAAAGGTACATAGAATATTTATCTTACATTTATCATTTGAATGCACTTGTAAGGCAAATGAGTACTCATAGGCAAATCAACACTGAATGTCCAATCTCTGGTTACGCAGGAAGCAAGTATACAACCTGGCTCTTAGGGAATTATATCTATGGTACACTTAATGATATAGCGGGATATTCTGGAGGGGGTCCTCCCGGTTGTAAGCCGGTAGGGGGGGTAGGAGAGCCGTCGGTAGTAGACCGTCTGCTCAACGATATCTATGGAGACTTCAAGTACAGAAGACAGTGCAATAGACTCTTGATCCGCAGATGAATACACCTTGGTTCTCTTGTAGGCTGTAGCTCCACAATGAAGAAGAAGCTAGGCGACCTCAGTCTCTCTGAGCGCCGACTCAACTTGACTCCTCTCGGGGGTAAATCCAACACTCACAGGCGTCGGCGATTATCCGCTCCACAAATCACAGTACCAAAGCAAATATATATTCCAGCCGCATAGGGCTCAGCAGTCGTCGGGTAGGTAATCCAGTGTACATGTCCCTCGGTCCTCGCCTAGATCTCCTCGGATGAAAGCGCCATGTGGTCGGCCCAACCTGGATAAGACTCTAGATAACACGAGGAAGCGTTGGAGATGCTGGTCACTTTAGAACTCTAAACGCACGATGCACCATACACGATAGACTATTATTACTTGATAGAAATACGTCGCACTCGACGGTACAGTGCCAAACTCTGACAAATTCAGTTATTAATTCGCACGAGGTCTCAATGCTATTCTAAGGCCAAACAGGCCATACTTCACCGCACGTCGTATCGTGGGTGAGGCTTCACATTCTGTTACTAAGTTGGGAAGAAGGGTAAGGGACTTCTACATTTACTTGCACGGTGAACAAATAGTGCCACTCTCATTTCGGTAGCCGTATCCCTGAGCGGAGCCGGGGCTAGTACGGACATGTCTCGTCGGTACCTTTGAACTTGACGCCAGGGGCTGGTCCCCTGGCGCCTGGTCCTTTGTCCAATAAGAGAATGAACTATTATAATAATAATAATTTATAGTAGGCTAAAGGGATATTCCGTGCATATGTACAAGGAATATACAAGGGATATCAAACGACATACAAATACTATTCAATATATATCCATAAATAAATATATATATTCGGTTTAATCTGATCCTTTGTAACAGCCGCCCCCTAATTAGTCCCACCTAATTAGCTAAGCAGAGACAGATTAACCGCACTGTCCACTACTCAATGTCCGCTGTGAGGGTCAGTCAGTTCACAAAGTCATGGGGTCATGGTCGTCATCGATAGTATCGGGGAGCCTTGGCAGTTCTATTAGCCTCGTCACGGGTCGGGTGTAGGTCCGCCCTTGGACGAGCACTTCAGCTGCTCGGACCTTTCCATCGGCACCGGTGATCACTTTGCTTACGCGGCCAGCCGGCCACATAGCTCGGGGTAGTGACTGGTCGATAATCATGACGACTGTTCCTTCTGTCAAATTGTCTCTCTCTTTCACCCATTTCTGGCGGGTCTGTAGAGACGGTAGGTAGTGGAGTAGGAAGCTGTTCCAAAACTTGTCAGCCAATACTTGACTGTACCTCCACATTCTTCGGCCGTTCGCTTCTTCAGGCCTGTACATTGTCTGGGGTAGCGCGGGGTCCAGCCGCCCCATCAAGAGTGTGTTGGGGGTGACTGGGTCGACATCTGCTACATCACTTGAGACGTAACCGAGGGGCTTTGAGTTCAATACTCCCTCGATCTCCGTGAGGACTGTCATTAAGACTTCTTCCGCCACGGTCTGGGCCCCAAGCACGGCGTACAGGGCTGTCTTTATAGAACGTACTTCTCGTTCCCAGGTTCCACCGAAGTGAGGTGCGTTCGGGGGATTAAACTGGAAGTCAATCTGGGATGGAGCGAGGTGGGTCTTAAGTTCTGGGCCCATAGCTTGGAAGCTCTCTCTCAGCTCTCTTTCTCCGCCTTTGAAGTTTGTCCCGTGATCAGACAATAATGTAGACGGTTTTCCTTTCCGTGATGTGAATCTTCGGAAGGCCATAAGGAATGAGTCTGTGCTCATGGTTGGAAGGAGTTCGATATGTATCGCTCTGGTGGTCATGCATTTGAATACAATACCCCACCGCTTCTCGGTTCCTCTTCCTTTCTTTATATACAGCGGGCCGAAACAGTCCATACCGGTGGAGTGAAAAGGCTTGTCGCCGAGTCGGAGGCGACAGGGAGGTAGGTCAGCCATCCGGGGTATACTGGGCTGGGCTCGCCACTTACGACAGTCTAGACAGGTTCGCTGGAAGCGCCGCACTGCTTCTCTCCCTTGCAGTATCCAATAACGACGTCTGATCTCCGCGAAGACTCTCTCTGCCCCTGCGTGGTGCACATCCTCGTCGTATTTCTTTATGATCAGCTCTGTGACCTTGTGTCGGCTGTTCAAGACTATCGGGTACTTGACGTCATCCGGTAAGTCTGGGGCTCTCCGCAGACGACCACCCACTCTGATGAGACTATGGGCGTCGCTCTCGGGGGCTAGGTGGAGCAGTCTGCTGTCTGATGGGACGGGTTTTGCTCCCTGTAGACAGTCTAGCTCATCGGGGAACGAGTCTCTCTGGGCTTGTTGTAGTAGAAGAAGTTCTGCTTCTTCGTAGTCAGCTGCTGAAATGTCAGTCGTGGGCTGAACCTCTGGGTGGTGCCACAGAAATGTCTTTAGCTGCGCACTCTGTAGGGTGAGGCAATCGTCTATGTCGGGGTCTGTGGAGACGAGTGTGTTCAATCCACAGAACATAGGTTTCTTGTTTTCGGCCTCCTCTTTACTCGCCTCCCGTGGGGTGGGTGTAGGCCACTATTCTTCGGGGAGCTTGAGAAACTCTGGTCCGTCACTGTAGAGGTTGTGACGGGTGAGGTCATCCAGGGACATTCCCCGGGTGATGACGTCAGCTGGGTTGTGTTTGGTGTCCACATACCTCCAGCTCGCTACTTCTGTTAACTCTTGAATCTCGGTGACTCTGACTCCCACGAAGACCTTGTATCTGCACGAATCAGACCGGATCCATGTGAGTACTGTCGTGGAGTCTGACCACAAGATTGTTCTTTGCACCGGGATGGTGAGTTCACGTTGGATTAACGTGGCGAGCTGCGCTCCTGCTAGGGCTGCGCAGAGCTCTAGACGCGGGATAGATTGTTGCTTTCGTGGGGCTATTCTTGAGCGAGCCAGGATGAAAGCAGTATGTATTTCTCCTCCCTCCTCTCGGGCACGCAAGTAGGCCACCGAACCGTAGGCTACTTCGGAGGCGTCGCTGAATACGTGCAGGTCCATCTTGCATGTCTCTGGCCTCACTGTGGGTGGGAAGTAGCTGCGGCGTATGTTAACACCTGGGAGTGAGCGGAGTTCCGTCTCCCACTCTCTCCATGTGGATGCAAGGTGTTCGGGTATGGGATCGTCCCAGCCCTGGTCCTTGTCCCATAGCGATCTTACAATCATCTTTGCCCTGGTGGTGTAAGGTAGAATACATCCCAACGGGTCGTATTGTCTGGCGAGTGTTCTGTATACACTCCGTCTGGTGGTCGGTATTGCCGTCGACCTTCCCTGCTCCTTGGTCAGGGGTTTGTGTCTATAATGGAGCGAGTCTGTTTTGAAGCGCCAGACTAGTCCTAGTGTCATTTCTTGGGCTTCTCCTGGGATGGTCGCCATCCAGGTCTCGCTGCTCGCTGCCTTGTCCTCGGGGGAGAGGCTGCGCAATACTTGCGGGTCGCTGCTGGCCCACTGCCTGAGATCAAAGCCGCCTTTGATCAGGGAGGCGCGGAGCTTGAGTAGAAGAGCCTCGGCTTCTTCTGGCGTCGAGACGCTTTGTAAACAGTTGTCCACGTAGAAACTATTTGTCACACTTTGTCGGACCTCTTCATCTGCTGCTGGGTCCTCTGCGACGTGTTTTTGTAGTGCAAACGTAGCACAGCATGGGCTGCATGTGGTTCCGAAAGGGAGGACTTCCCATTGATAGATGGCTGGGTGCTCATCTCCGATCCTCTCTCTCCATAGGAACCGCAGCAGGGGCTTGTCCTCCTCCACTAGTCTCACCTGCAGGAACATCCCTTTGATGTCGCCGCTGATAGCCACCTTGTCCTGGCGGAAGCGTAGTAGCACGCCTAGTAGAGAGGGGCCGAGTTTTGGGCCGGGCAAGAGCTCTTTATTCAGATTTTGTGATCCGATCTGGTAGCTGCAGTTAAACACAATACGATCCTTGCCGTTGTGGTGGACCTTGTGGTGCGGCACGTACCATGATTCGGTCGTCTGATCGGCCTCTTTAATGTCAATTTTCTTTATGTGTCCCGCTGTGATTAGCTTGTTAATCTCAGCGCGGTACACAGTCTCTTGAGCGGGGTCTTTGGCTAGGCGCCGCTCTGTGTTCAATAGATACCGCTCCGTCGCTTCTTTTGTGGCGTGAAAGGTGGGCATTCCCTCTCGCCTCAGGAGTGGAGTTGCGTATCTCATCACTCCGTTGACTGTGACTCTCTTTGTCCCTTGCTCGAGGAGGGCTATAGCGTAAATATCTTCCTTAGAACGAATGTCTTTCTTTTCGTTCTTAAAGGGCATTGTCTCTAGTGTCCATAGCCTCTCGACATGCTGCAGGAGAGTGGTGTCTTCTTCTGTCACTCTGGAGTGGAGGCAGCTAGTGGCTGCTGTTCGGTTAAGAGACTTGGCGAGGGGGCCTTGTAATGTCCATCCTAGGCGGGTCTCGACTGCTGCAGGACAACCTCTGGGTCCTGTATGGACCCGGTCTATCGGGACTATGAGGTCTGCATGGTCGGAGCCTATCAGCAGGGTCGGGGTGGCACCGTCTATGAGCGGGATAGGTAGTTGACGCAGGTGCACATATTTATCCATCAGCTTGGCGATGGGGTAGGTGTACTGCGATAGTCCTATTTCTTGGCTGGTGAAAGCATTAGTAATCCTATACCGTCTCTCTGGCTGCCCGCTTGCTGCGATAGTGAAGGAGACATTCTCGCCCTTTATCGTCTTTAGATCTCTTCTTATTGTCCGAATCGTCATCTGGTTTTCGCTCCCCCGCAGCCCCAGCTGGGCCGCAGCGGACGCGAGGAGAAGGGTCTTCTCTGACCCGTCATCAAGGACGGCGTAAGTGTCCATGACCTTATCTTGGTAACTCAGTGTTACGCGGACCACCTTTAAGAGCACCTGGGCGCCCCCGCTGCTAGCGGGGTCAATGTACATAACACTTGCCTTTGTGCTGCTGGATGGTGCAGGCTTTCTTCTGTTACTGTCGTGTAGGACATCTAGGTGGGCTCCGTCACACCGACTACACCTCTTCTTTAGGCGGCACTCGGCTGCCATGTGACTGCGCGCACATCGGTAACAGCGCCTGTTGGACTTTATCCAGTGACTCACTTCTTCAGCGGTCATCTTCTTGAGCAGGTCACATTGTGACAACCAGTGTTCCTTTTCGCAGTACGGGCACACCATCTTCCACTTCTCTTTCATCGAGGGGGTACTGTGGTTCTTGCTGCTCGGTACTGATTCTGATTGGTGCATGACAGTCACCAATCTTCGGCCATCGTTTGCTCTCCTAGGTCCCTCTCTGGAGCTTGGTGTGCTCCGCACGAACGTATCCAACCGTAGGCTGCTGACTTCTCTCGCCAGGAAGTCGGCTAGGTCTAGGAGGGATGGCTCGGGACCGTTAGGATCACGGTGGTCTCTTTGCCGCCTGAAGCGCTCCTGTCGGGCGGGCGGCAGCTTCTCTAGAATCCTCTCGACATTCGAGTTTGCGTATAGTTCGTGCATACCCTTTTCTTGTTGCGCCCCCAGCATCCCTACCAGGGATTGTACTTTGATAGACAGGTCGTCTAGTGAGCGATTGTCTGTGGCTGGGGGTAGGCGGTCAATATGCCTTATCTCTTGTATTACGTAATCCCATATACGTCCATATCTTTGGTCTAGTGCTGCTAGAGCCGCGGTGTATGGGGTCGTAGAGGTGGCATAAGCTAGCGCTATGTTGTGCGCTCTGGGCACTTTCAGGTGCTTCAATAGGATAGCATACTTGTGGCGTTCATCAGCTACATCCACCATCATTGTCTCTAAGCACATCCGTAGCTCCGTGTACTGTGCTCGGTTCTCATGGGTGAAGTCTGGAAACGTCGGTGTGCCAATGTATGACGCCGTGGATGGCTGGCACATCGGTGAGCGTTGGAAGAGAGGCCTCCTAGGCGAGTCTCCTCTTACGCCTCTCGGTGGGCTGGTACCGGCAGGGTACCATGGCCCGCTGGTCCAGGTGCTATTCCTCGGGACTGGTCGTGCGTCATGCTCACCCGTGAATAGAGTCGGGGGTCTGTAGCGCAGAGCCGCGGGGTATAGCCTGGGCTGTACTGGACCTCCTGGTCCTGTGGAGTACTGTGCTGCTGTCGGGCTTGACTCTCCTCCTCTCCCTCTTCTTCCTCTGTCAGGTCATCTAGATCCTGTAGTCGTCTATTTAGCCTCTCCGCGGTGTACACCGTTCCTTCCTTGTAGCTGGGTCTCACTGGGACCGGTCGGGGAAGGGGTTCGGAGGGGGGTATAGGCTCTCTCTGGTGGTCGAGTTCAGGGTCGCTTAATCGGTTAGGGGAGGGTGCCCTTGACCCGTGTCTTGACGAGGCCCTGGAACCCCGTGTCGAGGGAGGGGGTGTTGCCCTGGCGATCAGCTGCTCCATTAGCTGCGCTTGTAATCGGTCGCGCTCGGCTTCGCGCTTGGTGAGAGCGATGTCGCGCTCTGCTTCTCTTTGGGCACCGGCAGCGGCGCGCTGGGCTTCGGCGGCGGCGCGCTGGGCTTCGGCATGGTCTCTTACCATATTCTCTTCCGTCTGAAGGCGTCTAATCTCTAGACGTATACGATCTTCGTCGCTCCGTTGCTGCGCTTGAATGCGTTCTCTTTCCATGGAAGAATGTTCGCGCTCACTAAGCGTCTGTGCTTGGAGTCGATCGCGCTCTGTTGAGGCTGCTAGGCTGGCGAGGAACGCCTGTGCCAGCATCTTGTCCGCCTCGCTGGGGGAAGACGCTGGTTGAGGTGATCCGCTCCTGGCAGTACTCGTTGGGGATGCGTTCTCCTGCGGGGAGTCCTGGAGCTCTATCTCCTCGGCGCTCTCCTCATCTTGTTCCGTGCAGAGTTCCATCTCTGGAGGGTTGTCTTCCTCCCGGAGCTCTCCGGGGACTACTTCTTCGGTCTTGGCGGGGGGTAAAGTCGTGTCAGTTCCCTCCTGGTCCCCACCGTGAGCTTGGTCAGTTACATTAGAACCCACTAGGGCCTCTGTGGTCGGGGTATCCTGGTTGATAGGGTCAGACATAATTTTACTTTCTACTTTTACCGCGTTTACCGTTTGTAGAAGGCTAGGTAGTATACTGGCAGCGTAATCCTCTAAGTACTGAGGTGGCTGCCGTCTACGCTGCGGGCGATCTACTTTAGGAGGACCGTTTTGTGGAGTGTTCATCATAGGCCATTTCAATATTAATACCACTATATTAATATTACACTAGTTATTATCCGGCTCGAAGGACCAATTGTAACTGAGGGGTACAATTCCCTGACTGTATTGATAAGTATGGTATCATTAAACCACTACCGCTTTATGTACTTTAACTACTGGCCATACAGTACACGATATCTAAATATGATGAACACTTTCCACAATGAAATCGGTTCCAGTCAAAGGTAATAATCAAATATTTAATGGAGCAAAAGGTACATAGAATATTTATCTTACATTTATCATTTGAATGCACTTGTAAGGCAAATGAGTACTCGTAGGCAAATCAACACTGAATGTCCAATCTCTGGTTACGCAGGAAGCAAGTATACAACCTGGCTCTTAGGGAATTATATCTATGGTACACTTAATGATATAGCGGGATATTCTGGAGGGGGTCCTCCCGGTTGTAAGCCGGTAGGGGGGGTAGGAGAGCCGTCGGTAGTAGACCGTCTGGTCAACGATATCTATGGAGACTTCAAGTACAGAAGACAGTGCAATAGACTCTTGATCCGCAGATGAATACACCTTGGTTCTCTTGTAGGCTGTAGCTCCACAATGAAGAAGAAGCTAGGCGACCTCAGTCTCTCTGAGCGCCGACTCAACTTGACTCCTCTCGGGGGTAAATCCAACACTCACAGGCGTCGGCGATTATCCGCTCCACAAATCACAGTACCAAAGCAAATATATATTCCAGCCGCATAGGGCTCAGCAGTCGTCGGGTAGGTAATCCAGTGTACATGTCCCTCGGTCCTCGCCTAGATCTCCTCGGATGAAAGCGCCATGTGGTCGGCCCAACCTGGATAAGACTCTAGATAACACGAGGAAGCGTTGGAGATGCTGGTCACTTTAGAACTCTAAACGCACGATGCACCATACACGATAGACTATTATTACTTGATAGAAATACGTCGCACTCGACGGTACAGTGCCAAACTCTGACAAATTCAGTTATTAATTCGCACGAGGTCTCAATGCTATTCTAAGGCCAAACAGGCCATACTTCACCGCACGTCGTATCGTGGGTGAGGCTTCACGTTCTGTTACTAAGTTGGGAAGAAGGGTAAGGGACTTCTACATTTACTTGCGCCATATTTATATGCACGGTGAACAAATAGTGCCACTCTCATTTCGGTAGCCGTATCCCTGAGCGGAGCCGGGGCTAGTACGGACATGTCTCGTCGGTACCTCGGCTGGTCCCCTGGCGCCTGGTCCTTTGTCCAATAAGAGAATGAACTATTATGGGCTATAGTAGGCTAAAGGGATATTCCGTGCATATGTACAAGGAATATACAAGGGATATCAAACGACATACAAATACTATTCAATATATATCCATAAATAAATATATATTCGGTTTAATCTGATCCTTCGTAACAATCTGTGTTATCTGTATTATCTGTGTCATCTGTATTATCTGTATTATCTGTATCATCTGTGTTATCTGTGTTATCTGTATTATCTGTGTCATCTGTATTATCTGTATTATCTGTGTTATCTGTATTATCTGTATTATCTGTATTATCTGTATTATCTGCGTTATCTGCGTCATCTGTGTTATCTGTATTATCTGTATTATCTGTGTTATCTGTGTTATCTGTATTATCTGTATTATCTGCGTTATCTGCGTTATCTGCGTTATCTGTATTATCTGTATTATCTGTATTATCTGTATTATCTGTATTATCTGTATTATCTGTGTTACCTGTATTTCTGGACACTGCAGTAGCTTGTGTCTCTCCTGCTAACGTTATGATCGCCATCTTGCGCTTTACAACGTATGCCTCACACACTCACCCGTTCACTCACACCGACGGCGGAGGCGACCATGCAAGGTGCCAACCTGCTCACCGGGAGCAGTTAGGGGTTAAGTGTCTTGCTCAAGGACACTTGGACACACTGCCCTGGGAGGAGCGGGAATCGAACAGGGAACCTTCTGATTACCAGACGACCGCTCTACCTCCTGACCCACTGTTCCCCCACCTTCCCGGTTCGATTTCCGCTCCTCCCAGGGCAGCGTGTCGAAGTGTCACTTAACCCCTAATTGCTCCTCCGATGAGCAAGTTGGCTCCTTGCATGGTCGCCTCCGCCGTCGGTGTGTGAACGTGTGAGTGAACGGGTAAAAAAACGTGAGGAACAAATTGTAAAGCGCTTTGGATAAAAGCTGTTATATAAATGCAGCCATTTACCATTTAATACATCTACCCCTCACTGCTGGTAAGCTCAGTGTCTCCCTGAGGACATGGTGGGAGAGCTCCTCTCAGCTCATTTAACCTACATGCAGCTCGTGTATAGGATCCGTCTACGACGCGGCTTCAGTTCCACCACTCCGGGAACGACGTGTGAAAGGCCTTCCAGATGCAACGCTAACTGATCCTTCACACGGTGCACTGCCTGGGAGCCGCCACTAGGGGCAAAGTGGCACATATCCGACAGTCTGACTCACTATCAACATTCAAATCTCAACTGAAAACCCCATCTGTTCAAACTAGCTTATTCACTGTAACCTCTGCCACTGTCCTATACCCCCCCCTGCTGTTTGTTTGTTTTGTTATTTTAACTTAACTGTTTTATACTTCCTGTTGCTTGTTTTATTGTTAACCTTGACTTTTAACTGCCTTGTGTTTTTATTAAAAAGAATATTCTATGATCTGTAAGGTGACCTTGGGTGTCCTGAAAGGCGCCACCAAATAAAATGTATTATTATTATTATTATTATTATTATTATTATTATTATTATTATTATTAATGTTCAGTGAATAACTTAATGAATGAACGACCGAGTGAGTTAGTGACATTGCCGACCACTGAGGCGCATCTAAACGTCTCCATCTACACTCACCACCAACATGGTAAATGGCTGCATTTATATAACGGCTTTTATCCAAAGCGCTTTACAATTTGTTCCTCACATTTTTACCCGTTCACTCACACACCGATGGCAGAGGCGACCATGCAAGGTGCCGACCTGCTCATCGGGAGCAGTTAGGAGTTAAGTGTCTTGCTCAAGGACACCCGGGAGGAGCGGGAATTGAACTAGGAACCTCCGGACTTACCAGATGACTGCTCTACCTCCCGAGCCACTGTCGCCACCAAAGTAACATCATTACATAATTTTGTTTGTAGTCAGGACTTTCGATGGGCTTTTTCATTTAAAAAAACTACACTTCCTAGCTCACGCCAGCCCCTGTCAATCATCTGACTTCTAGATTTACCTCTTCATTTCTCTTAATTTTCGGGATCATATCCCACAAACCTAAACGTTATTGCCATAAAACAGAACGCAGTTAGTTTCTCTACCGTTCTGTGAACGTCTAGTAAAAAAACGGCGTTGCAATTTGATGGAAAATGGCGGAGAAATGTACATTATAAAAAAGTAACTAAGATTTCATTCACGGTTTGTGAATCACACCTGGTGATACTAAGTCCAGTTTGAACTCTGCCATTGGAAAGCAGAGATTTGGCCCGATACGATAGATGGCCATAATAAGGTCATTTATATGCCTGATATTCTATATTCTATAATCATATTTCAAATGGCATGTGTCCGGATGGCAGAATTCAGTACTGTCTCTATAAAATCTCCTGTTTAATTATCTGCCCTTTATTCATTTGCTTAGATTTTTTTTTGATTTTGTACACGTGATCTCAAGAAGGTGCTGAATGAGCTCAGTGGCAATTTTCATGTCTAGTCATTTTTAGCATGGTGTTATTCACCATCAAAGATACAAAAATATATATATAAAAAATTTGATATTCTCCTTTGGTTCATCACAATTATTTACTCAAGCCTCAAGCCTAGTAACAGACACAATATTTCTGACACTGGGAATACATTCCCTTAGATTAGGGATGCTCGATATTGGCTTTTTTACCGATACCGATATACCGATATTGTCCAACTCTTAATTTCCGATACCGATATCAACCGATATCAACCGATACCGATATATGCAGGGGTTCCCCCCCCAAAAAATGGAATAATTTCAGGTAATTAACATTACATATCTCTTGTTGTGGAATTAACACAACATTATGCATACTTTTGACAATAAATAAAATCAGAATTTGTTCTTACTTGCTTGCCTGGGTAAATAAAGGTTATAGAAATGTAATTTATTTATTTATTTATTTTTTAAACCGATACCGATATTTTCCGATATCACATTTTAATGCCGATATCGGCCGATAATATCGGTAGGCCGATAATATCGGACATCCCTACCTTAGATCCATAGATGTCCCTAGACAACAAGAACATACAAATGGGCCTTGTAGAAGTGGAGCAATCTTCCATTTTCTTAGGTATGTATTTTTAGGCGGATTTTCAGAAAATATGGCTCCGGGCTTAAGAGGTTAAACTACACTAAGACCGTGCCTCTATAGTGTGAAGGTTGATTCGTTCTGAACGATCAAACATCTCCCAGAGTGCACCTGTAAGTGTGAAGACGGCAGAGCTGCAAGGTGAGATATAGACTTCTGGGATCAGTCCTCTCTCTCTTTCTCTCTCTCTCTCTCTCTCCCCACCCCCTCTCTCTCTCATAACCAAGTTCACCAGTCCCATGACTCTCTCTCTCTGTCTCTCTCTCCCTCTCTCCCCCCCCCCCCTCGCTCTCCCAGGCGTTCATACATAAAGATACACATGGTCCTACGCGTTAATATTTCAGTAGGGCGATTTATCGACACAGCAGGGAAAATGTCCTCTTAGCTCACATTCCATGGTGGTGGGCCGTGCGCGCATATACACACACACACATGAACACACGCAAACACAC
>NW_028174164.1:108944-135375 GCF_963971535.1 Notolepis coatsorum
GACCCCACCTCTCCGTCAGAGCAGAGACCCCCACCTCTCCGTCAGAGCAGAGACCCCCGCCTCTCTGTCAGAGCAGAGACCCCCATCTCTCCGTCAGAGCAGAGACCCCCACCTCTCTGTCAGAGCAGAGACCCCCATCTCTCCCTCAGAGCAGAGACCCCCACCTCTCCGTCAGAGCAGAGACCCCCACCTCTCTGTCAGAGCAGAGACCCCCATCTCTCTGTCAGAGCAGAGACCCCCACCTCTCTGTCAGAGCAGAGACCCCCACCTCTCTGTCAGAGCAGAGACCCCCACCTCTCCCCACCTCTCCCTCAGACCCCCACCTCTCCCCCACCTCTCCCTCAGACCCCCACCTCTCCCCCACCTCTCCCTCAGACCCCCACCTCTCCCCACCTCTCCCTCAGACCCCCACCTCTCCCCCACCTCTCCCTCAGACCCCCACCTCTCCCCCACCTCTCCTCAGACCCCCACCTCTCCCCCACCTCTCCCTCAGACCCCCACCTCTCCCCCACCTCTCCCTCAGACCCCCACCTCTCCCCCACCTCTCCCTCAGACCCCCACCTCTCCCCCACCTCTCCCTCAGAGCCCAGTTTAGTGACTCTGTCTCACGTCCGTGTGACTCATCGCAGAGCTGCTGATTCTAATTATGTTACGGAGAAGATAGATGAGATGTGCATTATGTGAGCGTGCGTGTGTGCACGTGTGCGTGTGTGTGTCTGTGTGCAGGCGTGTGTGTCATGTCTATGGTGAGTGCCCAGGTGGGTGTGTGTATGAATATGTACAGTATGTGTGTATGTATTATGTATGCATACTGTACACGTGAATGTCAGTCTGTGGGTGAGAGGCCAAGTGGGAGTGTGGTGTGTGCGTGTGTGTGTTGTGTGTGTGTGTGTGTGTGTGTGTGTGTTGTGTGTATCAGTGTTTCTCTGAAATCTTGTGATTCAAACAAACATAAATGCTATTGATTGTAGCCGTACTGTAATGTGGGGGGAGATAAAAAGCTTCTCCACAGTTACAGAGAGAGAGAGAGAGAGAGAGAGAGAGAGAGAGAGAGAGAGAGAGAGAGAGAGAGAGAGAGAGAGAGAGTGAAAGAGTGAATGAGAGAGAGGAGAGTGAGAGAAGGAGAGAGAGAGGGAGAGAGAGCGTGAGAGAGAGAGAGAGGGAGAAAGAGACAGCAATATTTGTGAGCTGCTGTGACAAGAAAAGGACATCCAACGGAATACAACCACCATAAAGACTGTCAATCATACAAGAAATTCCTTCTATATGTACTGATTTCTTTTGATTTCTCTGCTTGATTGTTTTGTTTTGTTGGCTTTGGCAATGTAAACGTATGTTTCCATGTCACTAAAGCCCATTTGAATTGAATTGAATTGACAGAGAGAGAGACATAGATAGAGAGAGAGAGAGAGAGAGAGAGAGAGAGAGAGAGAGAGAGAGAGAGAGAGAGAGAGAGAGAGTGAGAGGGAGAGAGAGAGAGAGAGAGAGAGAGAGAGAGAGAGAGAGAGAGAGAGAGAGAGAGAGAGAGAGAGAGAGAGAGAGAGAGAGAGACATGGCCGCCTAGTTATAGTTGAAAGTGGGGGTGCTTTTTTTTTTTATATATTTTTTAATATTTTTTTTTTTTTTTTTTTTTTTTTGACATGCAAGGGGTGGTTTGGAGGGTGTCCGGCACGACCCCCTCCACGGCAGATATTTTTTTCATTTAATGAACCTGTACGTGCAATTTCCTGCAATATAGAGCCTTCAATCTTGACTAATAAAGCTGCTCTTTTCACTATAAAACTCAGTTTATATTGCAGTATGATAGCCAATTACTATAATAATAATAATATATTAATATATATATATACTGTATATATACTGTATATTGATTTTTCGCTCTTTTATTTTTATTAAATCAATCTCCTTTCAAATAGGCCAAGTTTTTAATAAGAAAGAGAGAAAAAATACCAACATGGAACAATAACAGGGTCTGCTGTAAATATAGCCTATTTTGTGTCTTAATTTGTTATGTTATCCTACACTTTAAACTGTCTGATATTTCCATTACCTGTAACTCTTGGGTCTCTTTCTCTCCTTCTCTGCCTCCTCCCTGAGTCTGCACAGTCACCATATCATTCTACATTAAGGAGAGCAATACACTTATGAATACACTGAACCGGTTTGAATACACAATCTTTATGCTACTCTGTAAAGAAAGGGAGAGAGGGGGGGATATATAATCCAAGTATTTGTGTCTTAATTTGTTATGTTATCCTACACTTTAAGCTGACTGTCTGATATTCCCATTACCTGTAACTCTTGGGTCTCTTTCTCTCCTTCCTGAGTCTGTACAGTCACCATATCATTCTACATTAAGGAGAGCAATACACTTATGAATACACTGAACATCATTATGAAACATTTCTATTGCACCCTTACTTACAATTCATTATGAATTGAAAATGGGGAACCCTGATGTAAACAAGACGAAAGTCTTTCTCTGGTCTGGATCCCCTTAACAATTGTGTGTATTGAGCCGTACTGTACTGTACCCATTCTGCAATCTGTTATTGATTGATAAAAAATGTTATTAACATATTGCAGAATGGGTACAATATAGTACGGCTCAATACACACAATTGTTAAGGGGATGCAGACCAGAGAAAGACTTTTGTTTTGTTTACATCAGGGTCCCCTAATTTACAATTAATAATGAATTGTAAGTAAGGGTGCAATTAACACCGTGCAATCCATTATTTGTGGAGCCCGCCCTTTAAGTCTTTGAGCTATTAGGCTACTAGGGTTCTTACTTTGCGTTTTGGTGTACTGAAAAATGCTCCGATGTCTGTATTCTTTCTTTTTTCTGCCATGTTACCTGGTTGGCTGGACACACACACACACATTTTCATTTCAGGTATTGTACCTTAAGATAATTGAACATCTTGATTTACCGTAAATCCTCAAATATAGGACGGGTCTTCTATTTACCTCAGCTGCAAAGAGCACCAGGCCTTTATTAGAGGCTTATATAAGAGGCAGGCCTTAATTTCTAAAAATGACACTCATGGACATAATCCCTTCATTTTCAGACTTTTATTGCATTATTATTATTATAAAAAAAAAAAAAAAAAATTTGGGGGGCCCTCGTCACTATAGGCCCACGGGCCGCGGCCGTCGTTAATCCGGCCCTGCTCGTCTGCCATAGCGAACGTTAAAATTTGCAAACGAAGTCAACGTTATCCAGCTGACGACACCACATATCTAGATATATGACAACGTTAGCTAGCGGCTAGCACTAAAGCTAACGCCAACCAGAGGGAAACTTTGTTATTATTATTATTATTATTATTATTATTATTATTATTATTATTGGTATGACCAGATGGCATTTCGGACCATGAAACAATTTTATTGTATTGCGTGGTAGAAGTTATACCACTCAATAGTAAAGATGATGTCTAACATAATAGTTTGTTCGAACAACTGAACTTACTTAGTGGAAGATCCTGCTGTTGTGACAAAGTGTTCACGCTGCCTGCCTGCCTGCCTACCAGCTTACACCTGGAGGCTGCAGCGCTGTGAGACTGGAGTGCGCCGGCCGGGCTCCGCTCTGTCTGTGGGAGGCACTGGATCAAACCATATCGGGCAGGGGGGTGTCGCAATCTTTGGAAACTTAAAAACTTGCTATTAAGTGTCATTGCGTATTATTAATTTGATTGAAATTACGTAGTTATGGTTAGATAATATTTATATATTGGGGGGGGATATATCATATGATCAAAAAGTGAGGGAGCAAAGAGACAAGTTTGCTCCCCCAAGTTCAATACTCCTGGAGCACGTGCTTCGGCTGCTCTATTACGTAGGCGTCTATGGACAGAGAGACTCCTTAACATTGGCCTTAGCTCCGGGATCTTCCCCAATATTTGGAACCAAGGACTCATAACACCGCTCCACAAAAGTGGAGACAAATTTGACCCCAATAATTACCGTGGGATCGGTGTCAACAGCACCCTTGGAAAAATCCTCTGTATGATCATCAGTTCGAGTTCGAGGGACTCCAGCAAGCTGAACAAGCTGGTGAAGAAGGCTAGCTCCGTAGTGGGTGGTGAGCTGGCTAATCTAGAGGTGGTGGCTGAGAGGAGGATGGGGGAAAAGCTAGAAGCCATCCCGGAGAACCCCTCCCACCCACTCTATGGGGAGCTAGCCAGAATGAAGAGCCCGTTCAGCCAAAGACTAATCCCCCCCGACACACCACAAATCGCCTGGGCCGGTCCTTTATACCGGCAGCCATCAGGCTCTACAACCAAGGGCTCAGACGACCGGCCCTGCTGCCAGAACTATCGCTGTCAGAACTCGGGACGTGATAACTCATATCCACGTGCACACACTTGTATTTTGTAATTTTATATTGTATCTATAGTGTATATAGATACTGGACTGTATAGGACTGTGAAGCTCTGTATCCCCCCACCCTGTGCCCCCCCCCCCCCCCCATGCTGCTTTGACACCTGAATTTACCAAGGGGATTAATAAAGAATCATCTTATCTTATCAATCACAGACTCATACATTTCCTCACGAACAACAATGCCCTGAGCAAATCACAGATTGGCTTCCTACCAAATCACCGTACAACAGACCACATTCTCACCCTCAGCACCCTAATCGACAATCAAATAAATAAAAACAAAAGCAAATTATACTCCTGTTTTGTTGACTTCCAAAAAGCATTCGACTCAATTTGGCACGAGGGTCTACTGTACAAGCTATTAGAAAATGGCATTGGAGGGAAAACCTACAACCTCATAGGAAAAACACACAGGGCTAGATCCACAAAGAATGGATTGCACGGAGCAAGTTGCACCGTTACTTACAATTCATTATGAATTGAAAATGGGGGACCCTGATGTAAACAATTGTGTGTATTGAGCCGTACTGTATTGTACCCATTCTAATAAAATTTCCATGCAATCAATCAATCTGCACGGTGATTGATTGATTGAACATTTTATTAACAGATTGCAGAATGGGTACAATACAGTACGGCTCAATGCACACAATTGTTAAGGGGATGCAGACCAGAGAAAGACTTTCGTCTTGTTTACATCAGGGTCCCCCATTTTCAATTCATAATGAATTGTAAGTAAGGGTGCAACTTGCTCCGTGCAATCCATTCTTTGTGGATCTAGCCCACAGACTTCTTTCCTCAACGCCGTGGGGTCAGACAGGGGTGCAGTTTGAGTCCAACCCTTTTCTGTGTCTTCTTCTATAATCACCTAAAATAAAGTGACCCAGACACACTCCATAACAAAGCCCTCACCTACAGAGAGACCCTTGAGAGATGCCCACTCAGCCAGTTGGTTGTGGGACTCTGCTCACAAACACAAGCAGAGCCACCAGACAGAAACCACACTGGACTAAACCAAATTATAAGAAAACAAAAAGAAAAACTATCTGACACATTGGAAAGAATATTTGGCCCTAAACAGAGAGTACACAGTGACAGACTCAGCGAGCACAGCCTAGCCATCGAGAGAGGCCGCCGTAGGCAAACCTGGCTCCCAAGAGAAGACAGACTCTTAACAACCTGCCCACTAGACCAAGACATCAGAGACATATACTTCCCACAAATTGCAAACACCCAAAGAAACTTTGAAAACATGGCAAATAAAGCCCATCTGAATTGAATTGAATTGGAACTGAATTGAGATAGATAGGGAGAGAGGGAGAGAGAGATAAAGGGACAGATTGGGCGGGTAAATGAGTGAGTCTGGTAATAGAGAGAGGAGGGGGACGGTAGTGATAGATAGAGAGAGAGAAAAGGAGAAAGAGAGAGATATAGGAGGGAGAGGTAGAGGATGGGAATGATAGAAAGAGAGAGACAGTGAGAGAGAGAGAGAAGTATAAGGATGATGGGAGTAATATAGAGATAGAGTGATAGAGAGAGAATGATAGAGAGAGAGTGATAGAGAGAGTGATCAAAAGAGATAATGATAGAGCGAGAGTGATAGAGAGAGAGAATGATATAGAGAGTGATAGAGAGAGTGATAGAGATAGATAGAGAGTGATAGAGAGATAGAGAGAGTGATAGAGAGAGATAGAGAGTGATAGAGAGAGAGAGAGAGAGAGAGAGAGAGAGAGAGAGAGAGAGAGAGAGAGAGAGAGAGAGAGAGAGAGAGGAGGTAGTCATTAGTTGTAACTGATGAGGTGTCTCAGAGGAGAAGTGAAGGTCATTGATTGTTATCTTTATATTGTCCACACACACGTGCACTCACACACACGTGCACACACACACACGTGCACACTCACACACGTGTACACAGACACGTGCACACACAAGTACACAGTCACCCAATACAAGTACACATACATATATACACATACAAATACGCTCACAAGTACACCCTCGTGGACAGATGCATACACACAAGTGCACACTGAAACAAAGCACACACCTCGCACACACTCGCACACACACACTCTCACTCACGCACTCGCACACACACACACACACACACACACACACACTCACATGTTTCTTTATGTTAAATATTTGGAAATTACATACTGTGTAGACTTACATTGTAAGTGTCCTTATTTCGAGGATGTCTTGAAATTGTCATATTTTTCACACACACACAAACACTCTCACACACACACACACACACACACACACACACACACACACACACACACACACACACACACACACACACACACACACACACACACACACACACACACACACACACACACACACACACACACACACACACACACACACACACACACACACACACACACACACACACACACACACACACACACACACACACACACACACACACACACACATCTGGCCTCAGGCCGCAAACTGCTGTACATACACACACATGCACACACAAACACACACACACACAAAAACACACACATACACACACATGCACACACACACACACACACATGCACACACACACTCACCACTATCTCCGTTAGTTCAGCCCCTCTCCATTTGATGAGATTAGGTGTAATCTGCTCTAATCTGGCCCGGTGTCATGTGTAAATGGGATTATATCTAACTGCTGCTCGGTAGTATGACTGTTGCCTGAGCTTCACCACGGCAACCAATCAATGAGAAATACATCCCCAGCAATATAGAGCCCCCGGCTGATCCTGAGACAGTCCTTCAGTTCACTAACAGAGGACACATACAGGTTTAGTTTAGAGCTTCAGCTGATCTGGAGTCAGCGGTCACAAATATAGATCCTGAGGTTACGGTTGACTTACTTACTTTTTATTTATTTATAATTTTCCCCCTCCCCCTTCCCCCACCAGCCTACCCCCTCCCCCACGCCAGCTGCCTCACACTTTAGTCTACCAGCTTTAGCGACAACACTAACATCACTAACATCACTAACAACACTAACATCAGCGAAAATGTCGGGGGGAAAAGTTTTGCGCGACGTGGAATGATTTGGGTGATTTAGCGCAAGCTCCCACGCGCCGCGCGCCCGTACGCGGATCAACGCAAGATTTCTCCCGGGGGTAGACCTCGGTGGGGGGCACGATTTCCCAAGGCACTTCCATCAGCGAAAACGTTGGGAAAAGGTCGAGGCGCGACGTGGAAAAATCTCGCAGATTTTGCACAAGCTCTCACGTGCATATGCCCGTATTCCGATCCGAGCGGAAATATTCACAGGGTAGATGTCCTCGTGGGACACAATTTCCCAATGCATTGTCCCGTGGGATTATGAAAGTAAGTTATAAAAACAACATGAGCGTAACCTCTGTTCCCCGTGAGAGTCTCTCCACCCCAGAGGCCAGACACAGCAGTGCAACACGTTTTCTCAGCATCACAAGGACAGAGTGAGTAGAGGGCGTTGTTGTTGCGCTTTACACTGATGTATCTATTTACCTTGTGTTTCTAGGACACCGTGCTTTAAACTGATGTATCTATTTACCTTGTGTTTCTAGGACACCGTGCTTTAAACTGATGTATCTATTTACCTTGTGTTTCTAGGATGCCATGCTTTACACTGATGTATCTATTTACCTTGTGTTTCTAGGATGCCATGCTTTACACTGATGTATCTATTTACCTTGTGTTTCTAGGACCAGCTCGCCGATTTAGTCTCTCAACTTCCTGTGTGCTTCTGACACTGTATCTACAAAGAGATATATTAGCCTTCAAAGTCTGTCAATACATATTGAAAAACACCCTTGTTCTATTCCTTTATGAATATAGTTATATAATGAGCAAGTACCAGTGTTGTATTCATATATATATATATATATATTTTATATAAAATGTTGACCTGGGCCCTATTCCCCGTACCTGGTTCAACTAAGTCGATCAAGATGTCATTATCCAGATTCAGTTAACCCGATGTTTGAAGCCGGGATTTTCCTGTTCCTCGAAGGTGGATTCAGTCTCGTTAACTCAAGCCAGACTTGCGACCCAGGATAAGTGCGCGTGCCCGCCTCAGCCGAGAAGGCAGCAATTGTCGAGAGCAGAGATCCTGATTCTCTAGCGGCATTGATTGATTAATTGATTTAAAACTTTAGTAACATATTGCAGTACGGCTCAATCGCCTCGCCGACAAGTTAAATGCGTTATCTATAGGCTAATTTCAAGTCCCTCATTACCTCAATCAATCAGATTATATTTCTTTAAACTTGCCTGCTGGATTGAATAATCAAATGAGATCTTGCTAGCGAAAATAATTAGTAAAACTGTTATACAGAATAACGATACGGCTCCCTTACCCATTGATTGATGTATGGTCGATATATTACTTATCTTCTCTGTGGTGTAACGGGTTCTTCTTTTGACTTTCACGCAGACGACCGGGGTTCGAGACCCAGTCGTCTCCTTCTTTTTGCAATATAGGAATAATTCAATTTGGTGCACGTTGAGAGCTATATAAAGAATGACATCCTCAATGCATGTAGATTTATAATATTTTGACTTAAAACTAGGCTACCTTTGCGTATAATCATTAATATTATATTCCAAAAAGTTATATTGGAAACACAGGGTTTCGAACACCGGTCACCGGGTTGCCAGGCTTGAGCACTACCGCTACGCCACTGTGCCAGATGGGATAAATTCATTGTTTATACATTAATGAACGAGAGACCCGTGTTTAGAATATTCTTTATTTTGTTGTTGTTGCACCGAGCGAGCGCCACGGTATATAACGTGCATTATTTAGGACAAAGTGAATTTAGTATCAGCATTTTGGGTCTATTTTACATTTCAAAAGACCCCTCTGGAAGAATGGAGCACAAAAACGTAATTCAGAATGGTATAACGCAGATCCTAGGCTGTGGGAATAATTTCAGGAAACGAGCTGTCACTTTCTTTGCGGGGGCGTGGCTTTGCTTGATCCGGCTAACTTGAACTTAAACTCTGCTTTCGACCAGGCTCAAACTTTTGGATCTGTTGTCATGGTGATTTGGAAAATCCAGGTACGGGGAATCGGAAAGTCCGGCTTAAGTCAGACTTACCCGAAAGTTATCCGGCTAACTCAGTTATCCAGGTACGGGGAACGGGGCCCTGGCCTAAATACGACTTCAGGCTATGGAACCGCTGTGTTTTCCAGCGCATACCTCTATGCTGGAACTTAAAAACAGGAATCTGGCAACAAGTCAACAAAAGAGTAAGGAACAATATTTTATTTCAGTGTGTTCAAAAATTTTTCTCTAATACATTAGCACTCAAAGTGATTTTTCTGTATTGACTAATCAGATGTACAGAGTTGTAGTATTAGTAATATGTACACTGATACAGGTATAAAGACAATATGGTTGTAAGTCATACTGGCCAGCAGTGTAACTAGTAAGAGTAGTTAAGGGATATGTACAGATATAGATATAGTATCTACAGATGTGTTAAAAGCCAAACCCAAAGTGAAATTAGACCAGATGTAAATACTAAGCGTGTTATCAGTACTTAGTCAGACAACATTATAAACTGAACGTGTCTGCGCAGACAGTCTAGAATAGAATAGAATAGAATAGAAATACTTTTATTATCCCGAGGGAAATTTGACACTGCAAATCGCTCAATATTTAAACATTTAAAAATGTAAACAGAACTGGTCACAAATAAGAATAACAAAACAAATCAAATCAAATTGCCTAAGATAAGAGTAGAATAAAATAAAATAAAAATGGAATAAAATATACAGTAAATAAATACAGTAAAAATATACTGAGGTCTATAGTAGGTGTAATATTGCACTGTGCTGTTTCAAAACTAAGAGTCCAGGAAGATGGTAACTGTCACTCTGTGCTCAGTGATGCAGTGAGGCACAGTGATGCATTGTATAGTCTGATGGCTGTTGGAATGAAGGACTTCCTGTGCCGTTCAGTGCTGCATTTAGGTAGTGTGATCCTATAACATGCTCCTCCTGTCAGCCAAGTCTGTGTATAGTGGGTGGGAGGGGTTTTCCCTGATGGCCTGGAGCTTAGCAAGGCTCCTCCTCTCCGCCACCCTCGCTAGGGAGTCCAGCTCCACCCCAACCACGCTACTGGCCTATCTATATTATTGGTTGCAGTACAGAGTAGCTTACGTTTCACTTTAATTTAGAGTAGATTTAACTTTGGTGAGGGGGAAGCTCTCAGACAACATGACTTTTGTAGCAAATTCAGTGCTAACCAGTCAACTACCTCAACTCAAGTTTCAAGTTTCAAGTTTCTTTAATAGTTGTCATACAGAAGTACAGAATACTTTTATACAAAATGCTTCTTACTGTTACGCTCCAGAGACTGTGCTAGACAAGATAAGTACGAAATAACATAGTATAGCATGTAAATTAGAAGTAAAAAATGAGGTCACAGTGTTCAGTATAGACATATGTACAATGTTCGATGCAGAATAGACATAACTGAGTTACCATATAATATACAATATACTATGCAGTGTACTAATATACAATACTATATAGTGCAAAGCAGAAATGGGATGAGGTACAATTTAGGTACAATTTACAGTAAGGTGTACAAGTTGTAGTGCAAATCCTTTATCAATAAATATAAAGTGTGTCTAGGTGATCTAAAGTGTGGAGAGTGGGTGCTGCAGTGTGTTGTTTGTTTAAAGTGAGTGTGTGCATGTGGATGTGTGTGCTGTGTGCATTTGATGGTTGTTGTATAGTGTTTATTGTTCGTTGAGCAGCCTGATGGCCTGGGGATAGAAGCTTCTTCTGAGTCTTTCTGTGCTCGCCTTGAGACTCCGGTATCGCTTGCCTGACCGCAGCAGTTCAAAGAGGCAGTTGTTCGGGTGGCTGGAGTCCTTGATGATTCTCTTAGCCTTACCCCTGCACCGCTTGTTGTAAATGTTCTGGAGGGTGGGGAGCCCTCCTCCAATTGTGCGTAACTAGTCAACTAGCTAGTAGCTAACCAGCAACAGTATGTCTGTTCGATGTGTTAACCCTTTCCCTACCACACAACCAAATGGTTAACGCTCTCACTGTGACAATACAGAAGGTTAACCCTCTCACTGCCACACGACAAAGGGTTAACCCCTTCACAACCACACTACAGAAGGTTAGCCCTTTCATTTCCACACTACAGAAGGTTAGCCCTTTAATTTCCACACTACAGACGGTTAACCGTCTGTAGTGTGGTAGTGAAAGGGTTAACATGCTGTAGTGTGGTAGTGAAAGGGTTAAATAAGGCTGCAGCTACATTGAACCGTCAGTGAAAGGATAGAAAATTGCCGGAAGGTTTATTACTGTCCCTTGGTTTATTTTTAAACTAGAACCTAACGTCAACTCTGTCTGTCCAACAAATGGATACTAGTCATTGAAAATGAATAAAAAAGACAGACACAGTGGATCAATGTAGCCGCTTAAGGATCAAAGTAAGCGCTCTACAGATATTGAGCGTCATTTTATAAAAATGTCCTGTGTCACCGGTAATTCCGGTGTTGCCGTGAGTTTATTAGTCATGGGAGATTTCACATCACCATGGCAACCCTACCGTATTGGAAACATTTACAGTCATTCCGTTGTAAATCACTCTGAGTAGCACTTGTACTAGAAAGGCTCTATATTATGGTTTCTCAACAGGGGGCGCACCGACCCCCAGGGGCCTTCACAGAGTGTCGGGGGGGGCGTTGGGTGCAGAGCGGTTGAAAGGGGGACATTGAGATGCTCAAAGGGGCTATTTCTTTTCTTGATTTATTTATAATTGCTTTAATATTGTCAGTTGAATTGCGCCAGCAGGTTCATATTGTGCAGTTCTACCATTTCCTCAGGACATAACAGCCTCCATCGTTGGTGACTTTGCCATCAGCTTTCTCCGCTGCTCTGCGTGCAAATTGCCAATGCAACAAAGTCGCTGATTATTATAAAGTTATTTACAGTATATCAACTGGCCTACCTTTCCTTTGACGCTAATAGTTTCAGTTTGGTGGAAATTAAGGACTCTCGCGGACCAGCTCAACTCCTTTTACGCACAGTTTGGTGCAAACAGTAGCGACGCTAGCTCACCGGCTAACGACGTCACTGACGCACCGGCCGTCGTGGAGGGGGGGGCATTCGCAGGGGGCGGGGGCACTCTCTCATTGACGGAACACAGTGTGAGAAGAGCATTTATGCGGGTGAACACCAGAAAGGCAGCTGGCCCAGATGGGATAACAGGACGTATACTTAAGTCCTGTGCTAACCAGCTAGCCCCAGTGTTCACCACCATATTTAATCTATCCCTGACTGAATCCGTGGTCCCTGCCTGCTTCAAGGTGTCTACTATTATCCCGGTACCAAAGAAATCCTCCCCAACAGGTCTTAATGACTACAGACCGGTGGCACTCACCTCTGTGGTCATGAAATGTTTTGAGAGGCTGGTTAAGGATTACATTTGTGCCTCCCTCCCCAGTGATATGGACCCTATGCAATTTGCATACAGGCCAAACAGGTCCGCTGACGATGCGGTCTCCCAAGTACTGCACAGCACCCTCTCTCACCTAGACGGAAGGGGGGCTATGTGAGACTGTTGTTTATTGACTATAGCTCAGCGTTCAACACCATAGTCCCCACCAGACTGGTGGACAAGCTGATCGAGCTGGGTCTGAGCTCCGCTCTGAGCGCCTGGATACTGGACTTTCTGAGTGAAAGGCCTCAGGCGGTCAGGGTGGGGGGTCAGACCTCCAACACCATCACCCTGAGTATCGGGTCCCCCCAAGGCTGTGTCCTGAGCACCCTGCTGTATTTACTATACACACATGATTGTGTGGCCAAGTTCAGCTCCAACTCCATAGTGAAGTTTGCGGACGACACAGTGGTGGTGGGGCTGATCTCTGACAACGACGAGAAGGCCTACCGGGAGGAGGTTGAGGTACTGGAACGCTGGTGCCAGGACAACAGCCTGCTCCTGAACATTGATAAAACCAAGGAGCTGATCGTGGATTTTAGGAGAACACAGCAGGGGACACACACACCACTGAGGATAAACGGGGCTACCGTGGACAGGGTGAGCAGCTTCAAGTACCTGGGGGTCCACATCTCAGAGGACCTGACATGGACAACACACATAGACTCAGTCGTAAAGAAGGCGAAGCATCGCTTCTACCACCTGAGACAGTTAAGGAAGTTCAGAGTATCGGGGAAGATACTCCAGTCCTTCTACTCCGGAGCTGTAGAGAGCATCTTGACTGGAAACATCACTGCGGCACGGTGGTGTAGTGGTCAAACACTGTCGCCTCACAGCAAAAAGGTCCAGGGTTCGATTCCCGCTTGGGGACCAGGTTTCCATGATGCCACTTACCCAGGTGGGGTATCTCCCAGGCCTTTCTGTGTGGAGTTTGCATGTTCTCCCCGTGCTCGCAAGGGTTTCCCCCCCGATAAGATAAACCCAATGGAAAAACATGCACAACAACAAGATCGCTAACGCTGTGGCGTCCTTGACGAAGACGGACAGGAGCACTTGGATTGGTCCCCTGGCGCGGCTCACGTTGACGCCTGTCTGCTCCCGGCTGCCCTTGGGGGGGAAGGACGATGGGATATGTTAATCGCAGAGACGAATCGCATGCGTGCCGATTGATGACCTCTGAGCAGGTCCTAAATTATTAATTATTATTATCACTGCCTGGTATGGAAACAGCAAGGCACAGGACAAGAAGGCCCTACAGAGAGTGGTGCGCTCAGCTGAGCGTACTACGGGTATTGCACTACCACCCCTGCAGGTCTTATATAACAAGAGGTGCAAATCCAGAGCCTGCAGAATAATGAAAGACCCTCACCACCCCAACAACGCCTGCGAACACCAGCAACTAGGACAGAGAGACTTCGGCTCAGCTTCTTCCCCCAGGCCATCAGAGTCTTGAACACTGAACTCTCGACACACAAGCACACATGAGCACACACACAACACACACACTGTATACGCTCACACACTAGCAGTCACTTCAGCATGAACACACACACACACACACACACATGCTGCACACGCTCACACTCAACGGTCACTTTACACAATGAAAGGTCACTTTAAAAACAAGAACGGGAGTGGTTATTGTATAGTAAACAGATGGATATAGCAAGCTAGCATAAGGACACATAGTATAACTGTAGATTGTATAGTATAGCATTGTATAGTAGTGTACATAAGACCCAGTGCCTCATCTGTAGCTAACAGTGTATTGCACTATCGCAGGACCTTAGCATGTCTTAACATGCTTTTTGTAAACTTTATGTACATATACCTGTTATGTCTTATTCTTATTACTTGTATTATTGCACAAATGTCTTATTCTCATCTTATTCTTATTATTGTATTATTGCACAATCGTTGCGGGCATGACCCCCGCATTTCACTGTATGCTTGTATGCCGTGACAAATAAAACTCTTGACTTGACTTGACTTGAATTGTAGAATCTGGCTTTAAAATATGGAATCCAGACATAAACACAGCATTTTGAGCTTTTAGGGAAACTTGCAGATAGATTATGACATTTCTTTCTTCATGGGCAATTAATATCATGATTAGATGAACAGACATAAGTCTACACCTAACACTAATAAGAATGAGTGGTTAGTTAAAAGCTCAGAAGGTTTGAACAGAGGACAGCAGTCCCCATGTGATGCTCTCTCCTTGGAATTCTGAGAGAAGTTTAGAGCACTTTGAACGCATGCAAGGTCAACGAATAGAGCAAGACAGACGCATGTTCCTTGTGGCGCCAACCGAGGAGAACAGAGCGAGACAGACGCATGTTCCTTGTGGCGCCAACCGAGGAGAACAGAGCGAGACAGACGCATGTTCCTTGTGGCGCCAACCGAGGAGAAGAGAGCGAGACAGACGCATGTTCCTTGTGGCGCCAACCGAGGAGAACAGAGCGAGACAGACGCATGTTCCTTGTGGCGCCAACCGAGGAGAAGAGAGCGAGACAGACGCATGTTCCTTGTGGCGCCAACCGAGGAGAACAGAGCGAGACAGACGCATGTTCCTTGTGGCGCCAACCGAGGAGAAGAGAGCGAGACAGACGCATGTTCCCAGTGGCGGCCGCCACTGGGGGGCGCTAGGGCGCCGCCCCCCCTTCAGGCCCTGCCTGGTTATATGAGAGTAGAACAAGAAAAGGTATCTTTTTGTTTTTTGTTTTATAGCCCTATAAATAATATAAACATGTTTAAAATGAATAATATTTACTCATTTTAAGTATGTTTGTATTTCCAATGCACAATATAATGTTATTATCGCAATTAAAAAACACTCGTTTTCCAGAGCAGGAAGTGACATCACGTTTTTTTTATTTTTTTTTATTTTTTCGTATTTCTCGGCCCGGGCTATACGCGATAGCGCTCTGAGTGCGCGTCACAGTTTGATCGCTGTATCCGTCACAGCCAATCAGTGCATAACGCGTTGTGCGTTGAAATATGACTATTATGTTGGAATCCGGGCGCGATTTGAAGCGGTCTAGCCAGTAGCGTCAAGAATATCTGTAGCCGCATTTCGCGGAGACGCTCTCTGATTGGCCGACGCCAGTATTTTTTTCCGTGGCAGAATTTCACAGAGACGATCTCTGATTGGCCGAATCCAATTTCTAATGTTCCAATTCTAGCTTCTAGCTTTCTAGCCTAGGTTGGTTCCTAGGTTGGTCTAGGTTGTTTGTCTTAGAGCGTGCCGTGACTGCAAGTTCTTTAGACTGTTAAGCTTAGGCACTCTTTCAAAGTTGGTTAAGGTTAGAGTTTGTCTTAGAGCATGGCGATAGAACGCCAGGTAGTTTGCAGTCTGTTCGAGCGGAAATGGACAAAGGAATGTACTTGTTGAGTGTTGTGCTAACGAGCTAACACTTGGCTACTCATGTACAATAGAGAGCATCCTGACCGGCAACATCACCTCCTGGTTTGGGAATAGCACTGCACAAGACCGTAGCAGACTACAAAGAGTGACACGTTCAGCCGAACGCACAATTGGAGGGGGGCTTCCCACCCTCCAGAACATTTACAACAAGCGGTGCAAGGGGAAGGCTAAGAGAATTATTAAGGACTCGAGCCACCCGAACAACTGCCTCTTTGAACTGCTGCGGTCAGGCAAGCGATACCGGAGTCTTAAGGCGAGCACAGAAAGACTCAGAAGAAGCTTCTATCCCCAGGCCATCAGGCTGCTAAACGAACAATAATCGCTAAACGAACAATAATCACTATGCAACAACCATCAAATGCACACAGCACACACACCCACACGCACACACTCACTCAAACAAACAACACACTGCAGCACCCACTCTCCACACTTTAGATCACACAAACACACTTACACTTTATATTTATTGATAAAGGATTTGCACTACAACTCGTACACCTACTGTGAATTGTACCTAAATTGCACCTCGTCCCATTTCTCCATTTCTGCCTTGCACTATATAGTATTGTATATTAGTACACTGCACAGTATTGTATATTGTATGGTAACTACGTCTATTCTGCATCGAACATTGTACATATGTCTAAACTGAACACTGTGACCTCTTTTTTTTACTTCTAATTTTACTATGTTTTTATCTCATACTTATCTTGTCTTGCACAGTCTCTGGAGCGCAACAGTAAGAAGCATTTTGTACAAAAGTATTCTGTACTTCTGTATGACAACTATTAAAGAAACTTGAAACTTGAAACTTGGCTATATGGCGGATTATACACGTTTATCAAGCTCTCCTGCCCTGGACGTTTCAACTAAACAGTGAGTCTCTCTCTCTCTCTCTCTCTCTCTCTCTCTCTCTCTCTCTCTCTCTCTCTCTCTCTCTCTCTCTGTGCTTAACGTTAACGTTTGTAAATAGTTTTTTTTAGGAGCAGTACTGTTTAGTACAGCAGGCTACTGCTGGCCATTCATGAAGCGAGACATTGCTGATTGTTTATTTATTTTATAACACAAGACTATGACTACCAACTGCCTAGCCAGCCGTGTATCAATCTTGGATGCAATAATAACGTTACTTACCACACTGACTATGTCGATGGCTCATTGATTTAACTACTGCAGCTCTCTCGGATTGAAAATACGTGGATTATGGCTTGTTCAATATCGTCTATGTTTGAATGAATGAATGAATGAGAACTTTATTAACAGATTGCAGAATGGGTACAATACAGTACGGCTCAATACACACAATTGTTAAGGGGATGCAGACCAGAGAAAGACGTTTGTCTTGTTTACATCAGGGTCCCAGATTTTCGATTCATATCGATAGTTTAATAGCTAGCCTTGGCTCGTTTAACAATATGCAAAATATGTGTACAGCCCTGTACTCATACTGAAGTTATTCTTGGTATATAATAGGTCTGATTGTGTAACGAATCGATTCCACGTCGCGCTGTGTGTGAGAGAGAGAAGGAGAGAGGGAGAGATCTGCCTGTGTTTGGAGACGGGCGAGTTTTGTTTCTAACTTTTCTATTTATATTGTGTTTCAAGTTGTGAATTAGAGTCTAGACTATACTTTATTTGACTGGTTGTGTGTTGTTGTAGTAACAGCTGAGCGACTCGTTCATAAGAGCCGATTCATTGCCGTGAGCGTGAGTCGAATCGCTCACGTCTTGCCATGAGTCTTGCGTGGTACAGTACTGTACTGTACATGTTTGCAAAATATTTGGTATAGCGCCCCTAGTGGCGAAGTACCCAGCGGCCGCCACTGCATGTTCCTTGTGGCGCCAACCGAGGAGAAGAGAGCGAGACAGACGCATGTTCCTTGTGGCGCCAACCGAGGAGAACAGAGCGAGACAGACGCATGTTCCTTGTGGCTCCAACCGAGGAGAAGAGAGCGAGACAGACGCATGTTCCTTGTGGCTCCAACCGAGGAGAAGAGAGCGAGACAGACGCATGTTCCTTGTGGCGCCAACCGAGGAGAAGAGAGCGAGACAGACGCATGTTCCTTGTGGCGCCAACCGAGGAGAAGAGAGCGAGACAGACGCATGTTCCTTGTGGCGCCAACCGAGGAGAAGAGAGCGAGACAGACGCATGTTCCTTGTGGCTCCAACCGAGGAGAAGAGAGCGAGACAGACGCATGTTCCTTGTGGCTCCAACCGAGGAGAACAGAGCGAGACAGACGCATGTTCCTTGTGGCGCCAACCGAGGAGAACAGAGCGAGACAGACGCATGTTCCTTGTGGCGCCAACCGAGGAGAACAGAGCGAGACAGACGCATGTTCCTTGTGGCTCCAACCGAGGAGAAGAGAGCGAGACAGACGCATGTTCCTTGTGGCGCCAACCGAGGAGAACAGAGCGAGACAGACGCATGTTCCTTGTGGCGCCAACCGAGGAGAACAGAGCGAGACAGACGCATGTTCCTTGTGGCGCCAACCGAGGAGAACAGAGCGAGACAGACGCATGTTCCTTGTGGCGCCAACCGAGGAGAAGAGAGCGAGACAGACGCATGTTCCTTGTGGCGCCAACCGAGGAGAAGAGAGCGAGACAGACGCATGTTCCTTGTGGCGCCAACCGAGGAGAAGAGAGCGAGACAGACGCATGTTCCTTGTGGCGCCAACCGAGGAGAAGAGAGCGAGACAGACGCATGTTCCTTGTGGCGCCAACCGAGGAGAAGAGAGCGAGACAGACGCATGTTCCTTGTGGCGCCAACCGAGGAGAACAGAGCGAGACAGACGCATGTTCCTTGTGGCGCCAACCGAGGAGAACAGAGCGAGACAGACGCATGTTCCTTGTGGCGCCAACCGAGGAGAACAGAGCGAGACAGACGCATGTTCCTTGTGGCGCCAACCGAGGAGAAGAGAGCGAGACAGACGCATGTTCCTTGTGGCGCCAACCGAGGAGAAGAGAGCGAGACAGACGCATGTTCCTTGTGGCTCCAACCGAGGAGAACAGAGCGAGACAGACGCATGTTCCTTGTGGCGCCAACCGAGGAGAACAGAGCGAGACAGACGCATGTTCCTTGTGGCGCCAACCGAGGAGAACAGAGCATTCACTTAATTAGCTCCATCCTACTTATATAAATACTTGTTGTAACACATTTCTACACATCAGAGCAACAACTTGACTGGACTCAGATATGAGGCCTATCTATGCAGTGTGCGTGATCAAAATCCACTTCAGAAACATGGAATGTGTCACTTTGTAGTGTTTAATGAATACACATGTTGGTGGTACAAACTAAAATGTGTAAAAAAATGTGTGGCAGACCGGCTGGCGTGGCAATAGATGGCTGCTATGTGTCGGCCAAGGTACTGGGGCATATTGCCCATATTAGGAGTTCCGGAGAAACTCCCGCCAGAGCAGAGCGCATCAGCGCAGATGAAGCGCACCTGCGCCAAAACGTGCCAGAGACAGGTGAGCGCAATCACCACACCATAGAAAATGGAGACAGTGTGACAATGAATGAATTGGAGTAGCTGAGGCGAAACCTGTACGTGAGTACGAGAGAAGAGGAGAAGAGGAGGAAGATTGCTGTCTGTGTGCTAACCCCGTGCTGTGTTTGCTTTCGGAAGCAGGACCCTGCTGCGTGCTATATCCCCTGAACGTATGAGAACCCGCCTGTGCATCGACCCCTGCTTGTCTGACGTCTCTTCTCCCCGATCATCCCCCCCCCCCCACCGCCCGTACGAGAACCGCTCTCTGTGTACCGAACCCCCCCGCTAACGGACCAAGACGCTTCTCTAGGATTACGGACTGGCTGACGATCACACTAACCCCTCCTTTCCACCCTAAACAACATTAAAACAGCTGTTAAACTTGCTTCTACTGTGTGCCGTGTGTATTTTGGTAAATCCAGTCTGACAACTCAGAACACACCCCCGAGTCTGTCACAATGTGAAAAGGGAATGTAGACTTTATTAGACTCTACCCATTGCCAGGACAACAACAGGTGCATGGGTTTCATGATTCTTCAGTGTTCAGTGTTCAGTGTGTCATACAGTACATAACCCTGTCATCCATAAGTGAGCTCACATTAAGCTAAATACTCAGCAGCATTGCTCAATGCGAATGTATGGCTATTGATATGAAATGTAGAGGATTCAGCCCTAATATCACCTACTACTAACTCCATGATGAATTGCTTCTTCCAGCCAAAAAAGAGACAAGAGGATAGGAAGCCTAAAAATTTGATGAGCTCGCTGTCCCACATCGACCAGCCTTTTGGGACTTTAACCCTTACACCACCACCACACTGCAGGGTTAACCCTTTCATCACCACACACTGCATGGTTAACCCTTTCACCGCCACACTGCAGGGTTAACCCTTTCACCACCAGACCGCGGGGTTAACCCTTTCACCACCAGACCGCAGGGTTAACACTTTCACCACCAGACCGCAGGGTTAACGCTTTCACCACCATACTGCAGGGTTAACCCTTTCATCACCACACTGCAGGGTTAACCCTTTCATCACCACACTGCAGGGTTAACCCTTTAATCACCACACTGCAGGGTTAACCCTTTCACCACCAGACTGCAGGGTTAACCATTTCACCACCACGCTGCAGGGTTAACCCTTTCATCACCACACTGCAGGGTTAACCCTTTCACCACCACACTGTGGCACATGGACTGACTGAATGATGTCACTGACTCTCCGTTTTGAACGAGGACTCTGGTGAGACTTTATTACTTGTGTATACTGTTTACTTTTACTCATAGTATATATTCAGATTCAAATTCTTTATTGCCTATATTTATTGTAACGTATAATATAATCTCTGAGCCTTATTTTTCTCGTATTTTAATATTCAAAGTTAATTATATTGTTTACACTGTTTATTTTCACATATCTTTATATTTAGATCAAATTGTATTGCCTATATTTATGTCTTTCTACTATTACCCCCGCCCATACCTGTACCTGCCCTCCCCCCTCCCCCATGATGCTCTGACGGCTGAATTTCCTCAAGGGATCAATAAAGGAATATCTTATCTTATCTTATCCTATCCTTCATCCCTGTCCCTCATCGCCCCCCCCCCCCCCCCCTATATAATAACTAACCAGCTATGGTTCATTTGGACTGATGATGAATATTCACATTTCAATATGAATCCCCGCTCACCCCTCTCTTAAACACACACCCATCCACCCCTCCCGACTCCCCCCTTCACCCCCCCACCACCCTCCTCCCCTGGAAGCTGAATTATACATCACTTATCCTCATACATTTACATTCATTAATACACTTCCAGCTGACGAGCTGCTTTAACATCCATGTTTCCTGAGCGCCGTGTAGAAGATTCTGTCAGCACATCCTTCAGAGACAGAGGACAGAGGCAGAGGACAGAGGACAGAGACAAAGACAGAGATAGAGACAGAGAGGATAGAGGACAGAGAGACAGAGGACAGAGGCAGAGGACAGAGGATAGAGGCAGAGGACAGAGACAGAGGACAGAGACAGAGACAGAGGGTAGAGGATAGAGGACAGAGACAGAGGACAGAGGATAGAGGACAGAGGACAGAGACAGAGAGGATAGAGGACAGAGAGACAGAGGCAGAGGACAGAGACAGAGAGGATAGAGGACAGAGAGACAGAGGCAGAGGACAGAGACAGAGAGGATAGAGGACAGAGAGACAGAGGCAGAGGACAGAGACAGAGGACAGAGGATAGAGGACAGAGACAGAGGACAGAGGACAGAGGATAGAGGACAGAGACAGAGGACAGAGGATAGAGGACAGAGGACAGAGACAGAGAGGATAGAGGACAGAGAGACAGAGGCAGAGGACAGAGACAGAGACAGAGGATAGAGACAGAGGATAGAGGACAGAGATAGAGACAGATGATAGAGGACAGAGAGACAGAGACAGAGGATAGAGACAGAGGATAGAGGACAGAGAGACAGAGGACAGAGAGACAGAGGATAGAGGACAGAGAGACAGAGACAGAGGATAGAGGACAGAGAGACAGAGGATAGAGGACAGAGAGACAGAGACAGAGGATAGAGGACAGAGATACAGAGACAGAGGATAGAGGACAGAGATACAGAGACAGAGGATAGAGACAGAGGATAGAGACAGAGGATAGAGACAGAGGATAGAGGACAGAGATACAGAGACAGAGGATAGAGGACAGAGATACAGAGACAGAGGATAGAGACAGAGGATAGAGACAGAGGATAGAGACAGAGGATAGAGGACAGAGATACAGAGACAGAGGATAGAGACATAGAGACAGAGACAGAGACAGAGGACAGAGACAGATGTCTCTAATGCTTTCATCAAACAAACCACTTAGACGTTGGGATTTAAACACAGTGAGTCACGGGGGAGATTGAGAATGAGATTGAGATTGAGAATGAGATTGAGATTGAGATTGAGAATGAGTTTGAGATTGAAATTAAGAATGAGATTGAGAATGAGAATGAGATTGAGATTGAAATTAAGAATGAAATTGAGAATGAGAATGAGATTGAGATTGAGAATGAGTTTGAGATTGAAATTAAGAATGAAATTGAGAATGAGAATGAGATTGAGATTGAGAATGAGATTGAGTGTGTGTGTCTGTACATGTGTGCGTGTGTGTGTGTCTGTGTGCGTTCCTTACCTGGTTTTTGGCGACGTCGTCAGCCACTCGTCATGCTTCTCAAATGTGATGAGATATGCAGCGATCTCCTGCAGACAAGAAGACAAGAGGGTCAAACACCTCACTGTGTGTGTGCGCACGCGTGTGTGTGTGTGTATGAGTGCGTGTGTGTGTGTGTGTGTGTGTGTGTGTGTGTGTGTGTGTGTGTGTGTGTGTGTGTGTGTGTGTGTGTGTGCATGCGTGACAGTGAGATGAAACATTTCAGACGTTTCCAGACGTCACACCGACACCCACGGAGACTGTGTCACCATCGTATCACTGTGGTGGATTTCTGGTCACCTGATTGGTCACGCAGCAGCCAGTCAGAGGATAATAGGAGAATAGGGGACAGACCCTCAGGGCCAACAACCAATCACACTCACCGACACACCAATATCTCCCTCCATTGGGGAGGAAAATCCATCTTTTATAAACAAACACTTGCACACACACGCACGCACGCACACACACACACACCACAACACACACACACACACACACACACACACACACACACACACACACACACACACACACACACACACACACACACACACACACACACACACACACACACACACACACACACACACACACACACACACACACACACACACACACACACACACACACACACACACACACACAGTATAAAGCTGAAAGAGTGTACTGAAAAGTTTGTGTCAGAATAAGCTTACGCAATGTCCCTGAGTTCATTCTTCTTCCTCCTCCTCCTCTAATCTCCTCTCCCATCCTCCCCTCCTCTCCTTTCTTTGCCTCCTCTCCTCTCTACTTCTCTATTCTCTCATCTCCTCTTCTATGCTTTCCACTCCTTTCCACTCCTCTCCTCTCTTCTCCTCTCTTCTCCTCTCTTCTCCCTTCTCCTCTCTCCCCCTCTCCTCTCCTCTTTTCTCATATCCTCTCTACTCCTCTCTTCTCTCTGTCCCCTCTCTCTCTATCTCTCTCTCTCTCTCCCTCTCTCTCTCTCTCTCTCTCTCTCTCTCTCCCTCTCTCTCTCTCTATCTCTCTCTCTCTCTCTCTCTCTCTCAGAATCAGTGCCTATGTTGAGGGGTATGATCTCTGCACGCCGTAGGTTAGAGTTCATGTATTTCTCACTGAGACATGATGTTGGTGCGTTCATGAATGCCTGGGGACTGGGGAATGCAATATGTACTGTGGGGGAGGAGGGGCTGAGCAGACATATGCATTTGACTGTCAAGTGTGTTTATGTGTGCTGAAGAAAAATGTTGGATTTATTGGGGTGTTTGTGTGTGTGTGTGCGTGTGTGTCTGTGTGTATGTGTGTGTGCAGGTGAGTGAGCGTGTGTGAGAGTGTGTGTTGGTTTTATGAAGATGCCGTGAGGTTTTTTGTCTCTACTGAGATGTTTTAATAAAGAATATCAAAAGTCGCTCTCTCAATTCAATTCAATTCAATTAAAATGGCTTTATTGGCATGACACAACTTGTACATGTTGCCAAAGCAAATGATTAATAACATAAACATGGATTACAAAACAGATATTAATGTCATAGTACATACAAAAATGATCATCATAAAAAATAATATTACGGCATAAACATGTCAGGTGACTGTCACTCACTGTCCCTCAGTCTATGGCAGGCAGCAACAGAGAGTCTCTCAGTCTCAGTCTCAGTCTCGCTCTCTCTCTTTCCATATCTCTGTCTCCAGTGGCGGTTGGAATGCCCCACGGGCCCGAGGCGAGATTGACAGCTCGGGCCCCCCCCCCGATATTTATTGTATTATTAAAAAAAAAAAAAAAAAAAATCCAACATGAAACAAAACATATCACAATACAATAATAATACGTCAAATGTATATACTCTCTTTTCTGGACTCTTTTCGTATCACAAACAGTACTGTATTTGCAAATCTGGTATGTCATGTATAGATGTAGCACTACTGTCTATCTGTATGTCATTATGTTATAATGAATTGAAAATGGGGGACCCTGATGTAAACAAGACGAAAGTGTTTCTCTGGTCTGCATCCCCTTAACAATTGTATGTATTGAGCTGTACTGTATTGTACCCATTCTGCAATCTGTTAAATAAAGTTTTCATTCATTCACCATGACATGTTTAGGTATCCAGCTTGTCTGTGATGAGAGTGTTTTCTGTCTTTATGATTGACTATCATCATTAGATATTTCAGTTTCGTTATTACAGTAGCTGGCTAACAGTACGTTAGTTGACTAATACCAGAGTCAGAATTGGGTAATATGCCGACTACTGGCAGTGATGCGACCTATGTTACCACATAACTTTTGTCATCTCTGGTACTATGCAGTGCACTATGCAAAACGGCAAAGAGATAGGTAACGTTCGTTAAGTGCCAAATTACCATCATCATGATACACCCTCACATAATTCACAAAGTGTTCACATGCGCCACCCATGTGGTAACCTAGAAATACCATAGATTGTGGCTAGGTGGTAACGTATATGTTTTCTATGATCACTATGAATTGAAAATGGGGGACCCTGATGTAAACAAGACAAACGTCTTTCTCTGGTCTGCATCCCCTTAACGAGCCGTACTGTATTGTACCCATTCTGCAATCTGTTAAATAAAGTTTTCATTCATTCATTCACATTACGTTAGTTAGCATCCAAGCTAGCGTGATAACGTTAGTAGTACTAGGTAGCTTACCTGCAATAATGTTGTCATCGTCCTGGACAGATAAGACTTGTTAAATCATAATATATCCACACTTTGTGCTGGTAAATGTCCCCTTTAGCTGCTCGGCGTCGTCGGATTTTAATACACCACGGTGGTGATGTGGGGGACCCTGATGTAAACAAGACGAAAGTCTTTCTCTGGTCTGCATCCCCTTAACAATTGTATGTATTGAGCTGTACTGTACTGTACCCATTCTGCAATCTGTTAATAAAGTTTTCATTCATTCATGTTTCAGGTGACTTATTATGTTGTGTTTCTCTGATGTCGCGTTCACGTTACGTGGGAAGAAGCGGAAGAACCAGAGGACATCTCGTTGCTACAACTAGGAAGCCTTCACGCATTGACTCGATCAAAACGCCCACATCCATACTTCCGCAATTCGTGACGCGAAGTGGGAGATATCGGGGTCTATAAAAAATCCCATATGTCCTAGTAGGAATTACAACTAGGAGGCTGACGTGAATGGTGTTTCCCAGTCGGAAGCTGATTCTTCCGATTCTTCCCACGTAACGTGAACGCGACATCAGAGAAAAATATCACATCCGCGCTGCTTGTGAGATTTACGTGGCTACGTCACAGCCAAGGAAAGGGAGCGCTGGATTTGTGCAAAACGCCCTGTTCCTAAACCACACGCTATCAGTCGTACTCGTACCACAGTACTGGCAAAACGGGAGGAGCCTAGAATCAAAACAAACGCACCAGTCCCAGTTGCCGTTACCACCAGTTGTGTTCGATCCAGTCCCACACGTGAACGGCAACTCC
>NW_028174163.1:0-10520 GCF_963971535.1 Notolepis coatsorum
AGCTAATTTTCATTTGGCTTTGGCAATCACGGAGAAATTATTTTGTTTGTTTTCAGCAGGTTATTTACTTTAACATTAATTGTACAAAAGAAAACACATTTGCATTGTTAATATTCATCTGTCTCCCTGCCGACAGGGTATCTGTTGGAACAAATAATCAGTGTCAGAATTCAAGATTCAAGATTGTTTATTGTCATTAATATGCACAGTTAAAATGACAGTTTGCATACAATGAAAATATTACTTTGCTAGTCCACCCTTCACAAAAAATACAAGCGAGTGCTAGAAAATAAGATAAAATAGTTAAAAATATATATACAATACAACAAGGCACAGTGAGAAGAATGCACTTCATGCCAGTATTGATCGGGGTTTGTTAGACTCTATCGTATGTTGTGTAATCTGTACTAGAGAATTGTGGTGTGGTGGCTTCATAAAAATAACAAAATTATATTAGATTACATTACATTGTATTGTCATTGCACGGCACAAGTACAGTCCCACAAAAGTAAGTTGGCATCTACTAGAGTGCAAAGCACCCGTAAAGTGCAGAGTAAATATACAGTGTAACATGTGAAACATATATTTACGAGTATTATTATTATTATTAGACTTTAATCGTTACATATAATACAACATTTATACTATATATATTATATATATATAATATATATTATACTATATATATATATATATATATATATATATATATATATATATATATATATATATATATTATATATATATTATATATATATATATATATATATATATATATATATATATATATAATACACAACAGCCTCACACCTCTCTGTTCCTCTCAGTACTGCCTACTGGTAGACATGAGGTTCTGGTTATATGCTAATAACTCTACTGTAGCTGTGAGCATCACTTATTCCACTGACAGCGCCCCAGGGACACCAGGGCCTCGGTCTATCCCAGCTTACATCTCCTAAGATTAAATGATTAAATTAAAAGGGGGTCAGGGTCTTCATTTATGTTTTGAATTAATGCACGGATGACAATACATAGGAAAAACATTATTTTTTAATTGTCAGATTTGACTTTTAGCCAGAGAGGTAATATTTTGAGATGGTTCTGGGTAACGATAATGACACCCTGCCCAAATACTGCTGGCATAGTAGAGCCATGTCCTCCGCTTGCTTCGGTTAAAATGTCACTTTTAATAGTAATAATTTAATAGTTAAATAGTTAAAATAATTAGACCATGTATTACCTCCTTATTGGCCCATGTTTTCAGATCCCGAATTTCCCCAAGGGGATCATGGCATGGCAACGGGTGTGGCTTTTCGCAAAAAGGTTGCAGCCATTGCGAATTTGCACTGGTTTTTAAAAGCATCACCCAGAGGGTGGGTTTGCTTAACCGCATTTTCTCATTCACCTCCACTGTGTTCCAGCCAAACAAATTGTGTTTACAGCCAAACGGTTAAAAGCCAACAAGGCCTGTCGATTGCGCCCAATCCTCTGTGTTGACAGACAATTGTGTTGGCAGTCAACACGGCCTGTAGATCATGCCAAGCATGATTCTATGCGCCGGCAGCGTTCACGGCTGTTCATACTGCCATGTTTTTGCATTAACGTTTGCTTCACCTAAAGTGAAACGTGCGAGAAATAGGCAATTCCGGCGTTGGAAGCGTACGTCATCTGAATTCATATTTCATCTGCAACGCCCTTTGGATGTCAACAGGCTTATGTCCGAGATTGTGGCCTGGTTTTGAACTCTCGCTGAGTGGGATCAGCGACAAGGACATGACATGGATATATTCCTTGTATGTTGGGAGTTCACAAAGAACAAGAATCTAAGAGTCTACTTAAATAACCAGTTAAAGCAGAGTATGATGTTGTAACAAGTTTGATGCAACACATGGATTCAGATTCATTCAAAGTCTGATTGTTTTTTGGAAATGTGCATACATTCAGAAAAACGTGAGATGCTTGTTTTTCATGGCTCCTCAACCGTAGTAGATTTGTAAACAACAATACACAACGATCTATACAATCTGTTACAATATAGGGTTTGAATCAGGCTTTCTGTGTGACAGTTATGTTGCCATATTTGAGGGGCAGGGGACGATGGCATCAAGCAAATTGATCCCTAGATGTCTGCAATCTATGTGGCTCGCTGCTGTTGTAGTGGAATACATAGCTTACAACTGCAAGACAATGGATTAAAGTGCCTTAGTTTTCAGAATATGAAACTCTTATCGCCAAATTCATACAGTTTTGAAGTTTGTAAAAGCATTATGCTCATAACAACAGAACAAAGCCAACTTGTCAATCGGGCTCCCAAATATCCACCCATCCCTTTTTTTTCAGAAAAAAATCATGCTTTTGCCTAATATTTGAAGCACAGTATTGATATCAGTAGAAAGCTCTTTCCGACAGTGTGTTTTGGGGTCAATGTGACTCACACATATATTGTATATAGCATATTAAATTGACTTATGTTCCATTTGCACTGTTGAAAAACCCTTGATGTTGTAGCTCAATTGAAATCCCCCCATATACCAGTGTATTATGGCAAAATATAATCTTACAAATATAGATTACCTGACTGCATCTTTGTTTTAATGAGCCATTCGACCCCCCCCCCCCCCCCCACTCGCACTAGTGCCGCCAAGTCAAATATGCAATTCCTCCCCAAAAAAGTTCCCTTACACAGCCATTGTGCCTGGGACCACAATGAATGTCAAATCGGCTTGTGTCAAAACATGTTCCTGGCAACACTGGGGATTAGGTAGTAGAGTGGTCTAAACAGAGTGGGCAAGGAGATGCTGAAGAGAACCGAGAAGGGTAGAGTCAGGAGTGAGGAGCACAAGTTTCTTAGGGATCTGCCTTCCTCACACTCCTGCTCATCTGGAGCCCGTTTTCCAGTCCATAACAGACCTGCACACCGAGCATAGCGGCCTTTCTGCAGAGAACAGAATTCAGCCATAACGCAGACAACAGAAGTATAGGCATACATAAATCAAGCATTCCTGATAACCATGGCCCGTCGGCCTATTGTTTCCTCAGCGTTCTGTAGATTGCGGCCGCATAACGGACGCATCCAAGTAATCCGACAACGTCGGATCTAGTTTTTATTTTTGGCAGGGAACTGTGGAGTGTGAGTAGCCTTTGCATTATTAACTTTAGCTGAGTATTATTGGGATTGGAACGTAACTTTCAGCCGAGTTGGCAAGGGTATTCTCTGTGGCATCGGGTTGTCGTGAGGAAAACATCTCAGTGTCCATATTATACTGTAAAAGACTGAATACAGTATGTCCGATGTTGAATAATGCTCTGTTTATATCTGGAGACGGTAGTGCAATGGTAGAATATTGGATGATCTACACAGAGTGTGTGAAGATTCCATGTGTTCCACATTCCTGTGGGGGCAGTTTTGTGATGTTAAGAGCAGATACTTGGGTCGTGGAGTGTACTCCAGGACAGATCTGGCCCAGGATCAACCTGCACTGTCAGTCTGCAGTCCAAACAAACACACACGCAGTATTTCTGGCAGCACCCAAGTCTATTTTGAGGCGAGTGTAGTAGCACGACAAGCTGCCTAAAAATAAACGAGGAATCACAAATATGTTTGGTGAAAACAGAGACAGAAGGCCTAATCTCTTTTAGCCTGACCAATAGGAAACCCGACGATGGCGACGTGCAGTTAAAGCGTATACATGACTGCTACTATGATCTGTGTGATACTGTGTAAATAAATGACATTTATTGTAGTTGCCTGATTGATAATTACACTTAGCAGTTAGCAATGCATTTGACGCAAGGAAATCCTACGTGGGATTCTGTTTCATATACTTTGAATCTAACGCAAGACATTACTCACTGCACTGTATTGGTATACGGTGAGGCACTGATACAGTCAAATGCACTGATAAACTCTTTTGCTTCTTTTATTAAATTAGGACCCAAATGTCAGGGCCCAATTGTCGAGACGGCACAAGGCTGGCGCAGTTGCCTTTCACCGGCGAACTGGCAAATTTGTCACACGCAAGGACAATTCTTACTAAGATAAGATAAGACATTCCTTTATTGATACCCTTGGGGAAATTGGGTGTCATAGCAGCATGGGGGAGAGGGGGAGGGGAGGTACAGATACGCAGTGTAAACATGTGTACTGCCTGTGTCTGTTTGGCAATGAAGGCATGGCTGGAAATGAAAGTGCACCCATTGAGATGGGTAGCGTGGTGCACCTGTGGGCACGTCGATAGAAATCAGCTGATGCATTTTTGGTATAAGATTAGGCCTGCATCTCCGCCTACCCAGCCCGCGTCTTAAGTACAAACAGTAATGCTCTGTGGTATTTTCTCAGCTTTAGCAAGTATGCAGAGAAGGTCGATACAAGCAGTGCATACTGTATATTGCTTCTGGATCAGAACAGTTTGTCCTTGGTTGAAGTTTGTCTGCTGGAGCCGGTCTGAACTTTACGAAGTTGTCAATGCATGTTTTTAAAGGGAATGAAAGGAGCTGATTTAATTTAATTGACCATATTCACACGGCCGCCCATTTCACTCCCATGTCGTGCTCAGGATGGGATTCATTTCCACCCTGTCAGCAAAATGGCCACCAATGGAACTCAATGCCCAAACCACGCCTAATAATGTATTCCTCATGATCCAACTAGTTTTACAACTGCGCTACCGGGGCGCTAATTCCCTGGCTTGTACGGGTACGTCGACGAGGAATGTTCAACCCCTTGGCTGATTATTCTGGGAAGATGGCTTTACAAAGTAATATTTACCCATAAAATCAGGGCAAGGATAGTGATTGGCTGGCACTCGCGAAGAAATGTGAAAACAGAAGTAGTTTGTCTCTCTCCTGCAGAGGGTTGGATGACGCTTCACTGACTATGTGTGTTTCAGTAGCACAAGATTGCAAAAATAAATAAATAAATTAGATAATTCTTTTGCATTTTTACAGCTTATTATGGTCACATGACCGACAGAGGAGAGGGAGAGCGGGAGACAATGTGGGGGAGGACATGCGATAAATCCGTCCGGGAGCGGGAGGCGAACCCGGGTCGACCGCGTAGGTCTGCATCACAGTATGCGGTGCGCCACGAGGGCGCCCCTCAGATTGTTAATTTGCAAACGTGGATATCCAATCTTGTAAACCAATATTTTCTGCCCCCATATATTGGGCCAGTATTGTCCTTTTTTAAATAAAAAGATCGGCCTGCAGACATTACCATTTTTCGCAGGCTTTAGCAGATAAAATGTCAATACTAGAGCAATAATAGCTGTCGCATATGAAACTGAATGCTAGCTAACCAGGAAAGGGGTTAACTATTGCACCAAAGTATAGTAATCATCTAGTGATTTAATTGTCTCTCACGATATGATTCACAATTTACACAATATGGGGTTCACAATTTTACATCAAGCAAATGTATTGCCCAATCGACAGCTGCGATCCAACATTATAAGTATCAGTAGTGTCACCCTTTAAAAGCCCATATCCATCTATCACTAATCCAGTCATCATGAAATAGTCACCTCCTTATCGAGGATTTTCCAACTACAATCAAAAGACCCTTTTCAGGGGTCGTCTCACACACTACTGTGTAAGCCAGGTTAGTGCACTAATGTCTCTAGGGGCGACAGTAGCTCAGGAGGTAGAGCGGTCATCTGGTAATCTGAAGGTTCCCGGCTTGAGTGTGTCGAAGTGTCCTTGAGCAAGACACTTAACCCCTAATTGCTCCTGATGAGAAGGTTGGCACCTTGCATGGTTGCCTCCGTCATTGGTGTGAATGTGTGAGTGAATGGGTGAAAGTGAGGAACAAATTGTAAAGCGCTTTGGATAAAAGTGTTATTTTCTCGATCGCAACTGTTGCTTCCCTCAGACAAACCTTGTACATATATATTATTCCTTACTTTAATGTTTGTTACTTTTCTGTACCTCTTGGTGATGCAGTTGCACCATTTCTAAGTAGTACAGTGAGCATGGTTGGAAAAGCCTCCATTTACCACACTGAGTGCAGTGGTACTAATGGTTTTCTAGCTTAGTCTCCTGCTGGGTTTCAAAGTGCCCCTCTTTATAGGACAAGGACTCCTTTCCCTTTGGGCTTTCTGCGAAAAAGGGTCACCACTCCTCTTTTGGAGTTTTTTTTTACTGTAATGAAAGCAATGGTGGTGGTAATTTTCTAAAAGTCTTTCACGGAACATACTATTTCTGCCCGCGTTCATGAGTGAGATGGGCCGGTCGCTTCTTCGCTCCGGAAATGAAAAGATTTTGAGTTTTAAAACGCTGAACTGTGGAAATCTATTAAGCTTATTGAAACAAATTCAGCTTATTAAAAGCAATCAGCTTCTCTGTATTATTTATATGATTTATGAAATACAATAGGTCTACATATGTATGTACATATGTGATTGTGTACTGTATGTAGATGAGATTATGACCCATATGAGAGTTTCACTTTGAATCACTGAAGGGCAGAGCTCCAAAGACCTGTGTTGCATTCATATTCTTGGTCTTCTATTACTGTGTGTCTCAGCAGCCCTCTGTATGATGCTTGTTACCAGGTTACTGCTAGAGATTGTTGTTTTCAGCTGGCTGCATTGATGTCAGAGCTCCTTCCCCCTCAAAGCTGATAGTTATTTCTCATTTAACAAAATCAGGTTCTCTTTGAGAGGATGTAACAAAAGGACACAGAACAACAAGTTATGCATCACAGCATTAGTTAGTAAGTTAGTTAGTTAAATTGTTAGTTAGTTAGTCATTTAGTTAGTAATAGTTAGTTAGTTAGTCATAGTTAGTAAGTAATAGTTAGTTGGTTAGTCATTTAGTTAGTAATAGTTTATTTGTTAGTTAGTTAGTAATAGTTAGTTAGTTAGTTAGTTAGTTAGTTAGTTAGTTAGTTAGTTAGTTAGTTAGTTAGTTAGTTAGTTAGTTAGTCACCTGAATTTGCAGTGGTATACCCACATCACTGTCACTGTGGGAGAAGGACCTTTCAGCCATTATGTTTCTTACTAAACATTAGGGCTGTCCCTTCATTGTCGATTAATTGATTAATTGGTCGATTTGATGTTAGTCAACCAAGACTTTGTTTGTCGATTCATATATTTTCATAGTTTCTTTTCATACTGAATAAGTAATGGAAATGAGATTTGAAGAGATGCTTTTTTATGTGGGGAAACTCAGATTTGTCTATTAAATTAACTAATCGATTAGTCTACTACAATTAGTTGACTAAGAACTTCTTTAGTTGATGACAGTGACACTAATGAGACGTACTCTCAGATGCTTGAACACTGCAGTCAGGACATTGAACAAATAACACCTAGAGCTTACTCGGCCAGGAAACATGAGACCGCTAAACGATATCCATAAAACTTGCATTATCCACTTCTACTACATTACATCTTCTGCATTATCCACCTCTACTACATTACATCTTCTACATTATCCACTTCTACTCTCTGTTTATGGGATCAGTCTGAAACATTCTGATGATTTTCTGCCTCTTTCTTTAGTAAACTCTGGTGTAGACTGTAGATCTCTTTTAAACGTCTCACATTTTATTTTCTTAAAGAAAGTATTGACTCATACTTGATTGTATCTGGTCTTGACTCAGACTTGATAAGCTCTGGTCTTGGTCTTGACTCAGACTTGATAAGCTCTGGTCTTGGTCTTGACTCAGACTTGATAAGCTCTGGTCTTGATCTTAGCTCAGACTTGATAAACTCTGGTCTTGGTCTTGACTCAGACTTGATAAGCTCTGGTCTTGGTCTTGACTCAGACTTGATAAGCTCTGGTCTTGATCTTAGCTCAGACTTGATAAGCTCTGGTCTTGGTCTTGACTCAGACTTGATAAGCTATGGTCTTGATCTTAGCTCAGACTTGATAAGCTCTGGTCTTGGTCTTGACTCAGACTTGATAAGCTCTGGTCTTGATGTTAGCTCAGACTTGATAAGCTCTGGTCTTGGTCTTGACTCAGAATTGATAAGCTCTGGTCTTGGTCTTGATTCAGACTAGATAAGCTCTGGTCTTGATTCAGACTTGATAAGCTTTGGTCTTGATTCAGACTTGATAAGCTCTGGTCTTGGTCTTGACTCAGACTTTATAAGCTTTGGTCTTGATCTTAGCTCAGACTTGATAAGCTCTGGTCTTGGCTCAGACTTGATAAGCTCTGGTCTTGATCTTAATTCAGACTTGATAAGCTCTGGTCTTGGTCTTGGCTCAGACTTGATAAGCTCTGGTCTTGTTTCAGACTTGATAAGCTCTGGTCTTGGTCTTGATTCAGACTTGATAAGCTCTGGTCTTGATTCAGACTTGATAAGCTCTGGTCTTGGTCTTGATTCAGACTTGATAAGCTCTGGTCTTGATTCAGACTTGATAAGCTCTGGTCTGGGTCTTGACTCAGACTTGATAAGCTCTTGGTCTAGAATCTAGGGGTTCTCGACTACAACACTGCAAGACGCATAGTTAATTTTATGATCTACATTAACAATTATATTTCGGTTTGGTCATTTTGAAATGTTTTTCTTTTACACTTTAGACTTGTTTTATACTCAGCTCACAAACATGGTTACAGGGTGTCTTCTTACCACATAGAACATGAACCTGCTCCCTATTTTCTTGTGGATGTCGATGGTCAGACGACCGTACAGCAGAAGTAGATGCCTCCTCCTATACCGATGCTGGACAGAGAAACACAGCATTTCAACCGCGGCACTGGTGCAGGTTTCTCCCTAGAGTGGCCCCTTTTCTTGGCAGATCCGAGACCGTCCACTCCTAACCAGATCAACCTAAACTGGCCACAGCTGGCAGAGGAGTGACCTGGTGACACTTGTAGTTGGCACTCGCAGCTCAAGTGAAATTACTCCCTTCACCTACCGGGTGCAATCCTATCAGTCAGTTCCGAGTTGAGACAAAGAAGGCTTCTTCATGTCTCTAGATCATAGCGGCTCTGCTTACTTTTACAGTGCTGTCTTGACACTAAGATGTCTGACACCTACGTTCTTCAGCTGTGAGAGAAGAAAATCACAGATGAATCTGAAGCCTCATCACGTTCACTGTGTGTTCTTCGCTAGCCTGTTACTCTCGCCAATATGGTGTGTCTCCGATTTAATGTTGTGAATCATGGCTTACTTTAATGACATCATCACATCACAATGCAATCCTTTCGATATCGACTATGACATGCTTCCACAACATGCTGCTTGTTTACAATGTTCTCAGTTACATTTGGGTTTATGTTTTATGTTTCTTACTGTACCATGATTAACTGGCATGTTAATCACGCTACTTCCTGTAAACATCCTTTCACCACAGTAAACACCCTGGCGAACATAATACATATGTATATTTTTTTATTTTTTATTTTATTTTTTTATCAAAGCAGACACCTGTCATAAACTGTGTAGCGCGGTAAAATAGGTCAGACGTTGAGATGGCCTAATTTGGTTTGATCTAGTTAAATTACAGCAGAGCTGCAATCAGAAGTGCCTCGTCCAAACGGTACTCCTGGTGCCGACCGCGGCCCGCCTCCTCGGACGCCGGGACCAATGACAACGGTTAAGTTAAAGTTCACGAGAACCATAAGCCGTGAGCCCAAGCACTGGTGTTCTTCCATGACCTTGTGGTCCCGGGGAATGAAACGAGACCAGCGGTTTCGCCCCGGCTCGTGAAACAGTCGGCTTGCCCTTGTGCCCCCCTCCTCCCTGTGTTAGTACTGCGTGGCCAGACCCTCCTGCCCAGGGCGAGGACAGAGCAGAGCCTGCTGGGAGGAGGGGGTTGGGGGGGGGGGGGGTTAGCTGGCACAATGCCACCCTCCCCTGTCTGCCTGGCCTAACTGTGGGGGAGGATGGAGGCTGCTGTGGCTCAGATTGATGAGGCCAGGTCTGTGGTCTGGGTATAGAGTGTTGCAGAACAGACGTCCTGCTGGCACATCCTGCCCTCTCTGCCCCCCGCCCCAACCCCCCCCCCAGCTCTCCGCACCCGCCTTATCGGAACTCCTAATTGTCCTTATGAATATTTTAGAGGCGAGCAGGAATGGGAGTTGAGGGCGGGGGTACGGTTTCAAGAGCCCTGACAGCTAATGATCCACTCAATGACCAGAGAGAGAGAGAGAAAGAGAGAGAGTGAGAGAGAGTGAGAGGGAAGAGAGAGAGAGAGAGAGTGAGAGAGTGAGAGGGGAAGAGAGAGAGAGAGAGAGAGAGAGAGAGAGAGAGAGAGAGAGAGAGAGAGAGAGAGAGAGAGAGAGAGAGAGAGACATACATACATACATACATACATACATACATACATACATACATACATACATACATACATACATACATACATACATACATACATACATACATACATACATACATACATACATACATACAGGGAGAGAGACACACATACAGAGAAAGAGAAAGAGAGAGATGGTGGAAAGGATTAGCGAGAACAGGAAGAGAGACATACAGTACAGAGAGAGAACGTGAAAGAGAAAAATTGTTTATTTCCAATCATGTTTATTTAATGGGAGTTGCTTTTTGTGTGCA
>NW_028174162.1:0-20000 GCF_963971535.1 Notolepis coatsorum
GTAGTTCCTTGGTTTAGTAGCATTTTTGAGTTAGAGCACAGGGTTTTGGTGTTGATTACACATAGGTTGCGTACCCATGAGCCAGGGTCGTAACAATTGGGCGCTCGTCCGGGATCTTTTACCCCTAGCACTTTGTTTGGTGATTTTTTTTTGTGTTGCACGGGGTGTCATCATATTATGGTTTGGGTGGTGTTCGTTACACATGGTGTAACGTGGGGGCTGAGCCATTTTCATCAAACAGGTGAGTATGCCGTATTTGTTTGTAATTTGATGTGACTACTTATGCTGTTAAAATATATAGTTTAGTAGGCACCACATGTAGATAGGGATATTATTTTCTGGTTGTTGGTTAGCGTCCGGTGCACCGCGTACTCCTGGGGCGGTCAATGAAATGATTGTATATGATCTTTGACTGGTAGCAGGTGTGGTTGAAGAAAGTTAGGTCTACAGGGCATTAGTTTAAGGGTAGGTAGGTTAGGGCGGCCAGGAAACACAGGTAGTGTGGTAGGGCTTGATTTAGTGTTTCTTAGGGTAGACATGTGGTAGGCCGGGGTTTTCTGCAGTTTAGACGTAGAAGCATATGTGGTCACATCAGGTTAGAAGGCGCACCTGTTTGGAATATTTTGTTGGATTTATTTTGTTTGTTTAAGTGTTTGGTGAGCATACCTGGTAGCACCTAACACCCTGCGTGTATGACACGTCTATTTAGGGTGGGTGTGTTTTTTTTTTTTTTTTTTTTTTGTTTGTTTGTGCAACCTGGAAAGGTGCGCTCCGTAGAGCTCACATTTCCACCGCGTCCCTTTATGGTTGTTATTATTGGCATTAGCATTCTTCATGGTTCTTCAGTGGTTCTTCGTGGTTCTTCAGTGGTTCTTTAGTGGTTTTTCAGTGGTTCTTTGGTGGTTCTTCGTGGTTTGTTAGTGGTTCTTAGTGACTGTAGGGTAAAGTGAGTAGCTTGTGGTGACTGGTACAGTAACGATGGCTACCATTAAGGATTTTGTTGAGAACCCCTCTGACGAGATGTTGGTAAGGTTTTCCAAAGAGCAGCTTCTGAAGCTTGCTGTGCACTACAATGTGGAGCTTACTGCCAGTGAGAAGCGGTTAAAAACGACTGCCTTGGGGACTTTGAGGGCTATACTCATTGAGGAGCAGGTGATTGTGGCAACGATGGATGAGCTTCTTTTGTCTGAGGTGTCTCCACAACTCTCTGGCGTGGCGGAAGGTGTTGCCATCGATTGGGGGCCTAGGGAGTTGGCATTTAGGGAAAAGCAGCTACAACAAGAGCGTGAGTTTAAGGAAAAACAGCTACAACAAGAGGAGAGGAGAGATGAGAGAGAGCGGGAGCTTAAGGAAAAACAGCTACAACAAGAGGAGAGGAGAGAGGAGAGAGAGCACGATCGTGCAATGAAGGAGCTTGCATTTAAGCATGCTGCCTTGCAGGCGGGTTCTCTGCATCCAGAGTCACGTTCCGGGTTTGATGTAGGCAGGAATATTAGGATGGTGCCACCATTCTTTGAGAAAGACGTGGAAAGATATTTTCCCCTTTTTGAACGGGTGGCAACCACATTGAAGTGGCCTGATACCGCCTGGACACTGCTGCTGCAATGTGTTTTGGTTGGTAGGGCACAAGAAGCCTACACTGCTCTGTCCCTTGAACAAAGCGCTGATTATGAGCTGGTTAAAGCTTCCATATTGAGGGCTTATGAGTTGGTCCCAGAGGCCTATCGTCAGCGTTTTAGAGGTTATCGTAGGCAGGAGGGGCAGTCTTATGTTGAATTTGGAAAAGAGAAGGAGAACCTGTTTGACCGGTGGTGCACCTCGCAAAAAGCAGAGTCAAGGGAGCAGCTCAGACAGTTGGTTCTCCTAGAGGAATTTAAGAGGTGTGTTCCTGATAACGTTTCCACACATCTAAATGAGCATAAGGTATCGAAGATAGCCGACGCTGCTGTCTTGGCTGATGAGTTTGTGTTAACACACAAATCTGTCTTTGTAGAGGAGGGCCGTGTGGAGTCCAGGGGTAGTAGGCGTCCTTCTCAGGGGAGCCGGTTCCCGGCACCCGTGTCTGCTGGTCGGTTTACTTCGACTCCTAGGCAAGGTGGCTCTGCTAGTGCATTCCCAGAGGGGGTTATCTGTTTTTACTGTAAGGAGCCTGGTCATATCGTTGCTGGATGCCCTGTGCTTAAGCAGAAAAATGTAAAAACGGTGGCTCTGGTAGAAATCATAGACAGGACACCTATGCCGACATTAGAGGGTGGGGTGCGAAGTATCAAAGGTGCAGACAGGGAGCTAGAGGGCTCCTCAACATTTAGGATGGATGGATTTGTTTCACTGGTTGGTGAATTAGGATCAAGGCAGGCTATTACAATATGGAGAGATACAGGAGCTTTCCAGTCTCTCATTCTGGATGGGATTTTGCCATTTTCGGAAGATTCTTCATTGCATTCCGGTGCCATTGTTCAGGGCTTTGGAGGAGGCTTTGTGAATACTCCTTTGCATGAGGTCTCGCTAAACTCTCCCTTAGTATCAGGCAATGTTGTCGTAGGAGTGTGTTCTCACATTCCCATAAAGGGGGTGTCCTTCATTCTAGGGAACGATTTGGCCGGTGGCAAAGTGCTGGCTACTCCAGTTGTAATTCCCGTCCCTGTAGTTTCTGAGGTTCCTGATGAGCTCGCACAGAAGCATCCAGGAGTGTTTCCTGTGTGTGCGGTAACACGCGCAATGTCAAAGGTCAAATGTGACACCCATGAGGTTGTTAACTTAGATGGTGATATGACACTTAGTGACACGTTCTTTGTTGAGTTGAAAAGTGGCCCTGATGAGGGGTTTGGTAAGGTGATTCCGTCTCATGAGCAGTTGGTACTAGAGCAAAACAAGGATGTCTCCTTGTCGTCCCTCTTTGAAGAGGCGGTTTTAGAGGATGAAATGGTAGATACGTCTCAAGGATACTTTGTTAGCAATGACGTGCTCATGAGAAAGTGGACACCACCTAACCTGTCCAGTCTGGATGACTGGGACAGTGTGTTTCAGATTGTTGTTCCAGCCGTGTATCGTCCTGATATACTGCATCTAGCACATGATCATGATCTTGCTGGTCACATGGGGGTCAGGAAGACTTATGACCGTGTGCTGAGACATTTTTGTTGGCCTGGTTTGAAGTCAGATGTGGCACAATATTGTCGCTCGTGCCATGTGTGTCAGGTGGTTGGTAAACCAAACCAGAAGATCCCTCAGGCTCCTCTGCAGCCTATCCCTGCCGTTGGGGAACCTTTTGAGCGGATCCTCATTGACTGTGTTGGTCCCCTCCCTCGAACTAAGACAGGGAACCAGTACCTTTTGACTATTATGTGTGCAGCGACCCGTTTTCCTGAAGCCATTCCTTTACGCAAGATCACAGCCCCAGCTATATCCAAAGCTCTGGTTAGGTTTTTTTCGACTTTTGGTCTACCAAAGGTCATTCAATCAGATCAAGGGTCTAACTTCATGTCCCGTCTCTTTGCTCAGGTCCTCCAGCAGTTGTCTATCCAGCATTGCCCTTCCTCTGCCTATCATCCAGAGTCCCAGGGGGCGCTGGAGAGATTTCACCAGACTATCAAAACAATGCTGCAGGCATATTGTACGGAGTTCGACAAAGACTGGGATGATGGAATTCCTTTGCTTCTGTTTGCTGCTAGGGAGGTAACCCAGGAGTCTCTTGGATTCAGCCCGGCTGAGCTGGTGTTCGGCCACACAGTGAGGGGTCCTTTGAAACTGCTGAAGGAAAAGTGGTTGGCTGACCAGACTCCTTCCTCTACTAATTTGTTGGACTATGTGTGTGACTTCAGGCTTAAGCTTAGTAGAGCATGTGAACTAGCGAAAGAGAACCTAAAGGTAGCCCAAGGAAAAATGAAGGTGTGGTATGATAGGCGGGCCCGACATAGGGTGTTCTCACCGGGAGACAAGGTGTTGGTTCTCTCGCCTATTCTTGGGTCTGCATTACAGGCTAAATACAGTGGGCCATACTCCATTGAGCGCAAAGTTGGTGAGGTCGACTACTTGATTAAAACTCCCGACCGCAGGCGCAAGAGTAGATTATGTCACATCAATATTGTAACTGAGGGGTACAATTCCCTGACTGTATTAATAGATATGATACTTACTACCACTACCTTTGTACTTAATATTCGGCCACCCAGTACACGGCATAAATATATTATGATGAACACTGTCACGTAGATGAAACGGATCCAACACAAATGTACGAATTAGAAATAGGTCTTTATTTCTACACAGCGATGGTGTGTAGAGCAAGCACTTAATCAAATCAATCACATTTATGAATGGGAATTAGTATGCACTTTTATGGCAAGAGTATTCGTCGGTATATCAATAGAGAATGTCCAATCTCTGAAGGCGCAGGTGGTACATATACGACCTGGAATAGTTTAAGGAATAACAGCAATGATACTTTAATGATTACAGACTGGATACACTGGGGGGGTTAATCCGGTCGCTTGTAAGCCGACAGGAGTAGGAAGGGGGGGGGGGGTAGAATCCGGCTGCCTCATCCGGCCAAGGGTATCCCAGGTGAACCCACTGTAGTGCCGTTCAATGCGCCGGCGATCCTTGGACCACAGATGAAAGCAGGTGGACTCTTTGTGGGCCGGCGTCCTCCGGTCCACGGAGGAGAGACGTGAAGCGACCTCGTCTTGCAGAGCGTCTCCTCACCTTGCGTCCTCTCCAGGGGGGGGGGTTCCAACACACGGCAGTGTCGGGGGTCTTTATCCATGGAATAATCAACGTATACAAAGCATAATCCGTGCCTGGGAAGGCGGGCTGTCGTCGGTAGAATAATCCGGTATACAGGTCTACTCGCTCGTCGGCTCTGGGGCTCCTCGGGTGCAGCTTCACGTGGGGTCAACCACCCTGGATAAGCAGCCAGTTTTCTGCCCGAAACGATGGGGTGCTGACTACGGTAGTATTCTCACCGCACGAAGCACTATATATTAACAGACTATTATTAGCTTAATAGACTACGTCCAACTCGACGATATAGTGCCAAATATGACTATTCAAATATTAATATACACGATGTCTCAATACCGATGGTAGGCGAACTTGGCCTTACTCCCACACGTGGCGTCGCGGGGAGGCTTTACATCTGTGACTCTATTGGAGGGTAAGAAACTGGACTGAAAAGAAAGTCCTACTTTAGTAGCGCAGTATATATACGCACTATGAACAAATAGTCCCATTAGTGGTGCGGTAGCCAGATTCCTACGCGGAACTAGGACTTGTTCGTACATGTTGAGCGGTACGTTTGAACTGGGTCTGAGGGGTATGGCAGCCTGGCACCAAGGTCTCGACCAATAGTAGAATGGAGACTATTATGGGATGTTCAGTAGGCTAGAATGGATATTCAATGCATATTGTACAAGGAATATACAAGGGATATCAAGGAATATTAGAGAATATACAAATACAATTAAATATATATATATAAATAAATATATATATATTCGGTTTAATCTGGCCCTTCACAACAGCCACCCCCTGATTGGTCCCAGACCTAATCAGTTAAACAGAGACAGATTAATCGCGTTGTCTATTTACACATAAGGGTTTGCTGTAGGGGTCAGTCAACTTCACAAAGTCATAGGGTTATAGGGTCATGGTCATCATCGATTGTGTCTGGGAGTCGGGGCAGTTCTATGAGCCTCGCCACGGGACGGGTGTAAGTGCGACCCTGGACAAGCACTTCAGCTGCTCGGACCTTGCCGTCGGCACCGGTGATCACTTTGCTTACGCGGCCGGCCGGCCACATAGCTCTGGGCAGTGATTGATCAATAATCATGACGACTGTTCCTTCTGTCAAATTGTCTCTCTCCTTTACCCACTTCTGGCGGGTCTGTAGAGACGGTAGGTAGTGCAGTAGGAATGTCCTTTGTTGTGCACTCTCTATGGACGTGCAATCGTCTATGTTAGGGTCGGTGGAGGCTACGGTGCTCAATCCACAGAACACAGACTTCTTATTTTCCACCTCCTCTGGACTTGCTTCCCTCGGGATAGGCCTGGGCCACTGTCCTTCCGGGAGTCTTAGGAATGCGGGGCCGTCACTGTAGACATTGCGACGGGTGAGGTCATCTAGGGGCATTCCCCGGGTGATGACGTCAGCTGGGTTCTGTTTTGTATCAACGTAGCGCCACTCTGTTTCTCCGGTTAACTCTTCGGTTAAGTCTTGAATCTCGGTGACTCTGACTCCCACGAAGACTTTGTACTTGCATGAGTCCGATTTGATCCAGGCGAGTACTGTTGTGGAATCTGACCACAGGATTGTTCTAGACACCGGTATGGTGAGCTCACGTTGGATGAGCGTGGCTAGGTGCGCTCCGGCTAGGGCTGCGCAGAGCTCTAGGCGTGGGATAGATTGTTGCTTGCGTGGGGCTATTCTCGAGCGGGCGAGGACAAATGCTGTGTAGATCTCTCCCCCCCTTTCTTGGGCCCGCAAGTAGGCTACTGATCCGTATGCGACCTCTGAGGCGTCACTGAAGACGTGTAAGTCCATTTTACATGTCTCTGGCCTCACCGTGGGTGGGAAGTAGCTTCGGCGCATATTAACGCCTGGGAGTGAGTGGAGCTCCATCTCCCACTCTCTCCAGGTGGATGCAAGGTGTGCGGGAATGGGGTCGTCCCAGCCCTGGTCCTTGTCCCACAATGCTCGTACAATCATTTTTGCCCTGGTGGTGTACGGTAGAATACATCCTAGCGGGTCATATTGTCGGGCGAGTGTTGTGTACACACTCCGTCTGGTGGTCGGCGCCGCCGCCGGCCTTCCCTGCTCCGTAGTCAGGGGCTTGTGTCTGTAGTGAAGCGAATCTGTTTTGAATCGCCACACCAATCCCAGGGTCATCTCCTGGGCTTCTCCCGGGATTGTAGCCATCCAGGTCTCGCTGCTGGCTGCCTTGTCCTCGGAGGAGAGGCTGCGCAGTACTTGCGGATCGCTGCTGGCCTGAGATCAAAGCCGCCTTTGATCAATGAGGCGCGGAGTTTAATCAGGAGAGCCTCGGCTTCTTCCTGGGTTGAAAGGCTTTGTAGACAGTTGTCTACGTAGAAGCTGTTCTTTACGCTGTGTCGGACCTCTTCGTCCGCTGCTGGGTCCTCTGCTACATGTTTCTGTAGTGCAAATGTAGCACAGCAGGGGCTGCACGTCGTTCCGAAGGGGAGGACTTCCCATTGGTAGATGGCTGGGTGCTCATCTCCTGGCTTCTCTCTCCATAGGAACCGTAACAGGGGCTTGTCCTCCTCTACTAATCTCACCTGCAGGAACATTCCTTTAATGTCCCCGCTGATGGCCACCTTTTCCTGGCGGAAGCGGAGTAGAACGCCGAGTAGGGAGGGGCCGAGTGTGGGACCGGGCAGTAACTCTTTATTCAGATTTTGGGATCCGATCTGGTAGCTGCAGTTAAATACTATGCGGTCTTTACCGTTGTGATGGACCTTGTGGTGAGGCACGTACCACGATTCAGTGGTCTGGTCAGCCTCTTTAATGTCCATCTTTGTGACATGTCCCGCTGTGATGAGCTTCTCAATCTCAGCGCGGTATACACTCTCTTGGGCGGGGTTCTTGGCTAAGCGCCGCTCCGTGTTCAGCAGGTACCGTTCTGTGGCATCTGTCTTGGCGTGGAAAGTAGGCATTCCTTCTCGCCGCAGGAGTGGCGTGGCGTATCTCAACACGCCGTTGACCGGGACTCTCTTGGTCCCTGTCTCGAGGAGGTGAATGGCGTAAATGTCATCTTTAGAGCGAATGTCTTTCTTTCCGTTCTTAAAGGGCATTTGTTCCAAGGTCCATAGCCGCTCTACGTGTTGCAGGAGTGCGGTTTCTCCCTCTGTGACTCGGGAGTGGAGACATCTAGTGGCTGTACTTCGGTTGAGAGATTTGGCGAGCGGGCCTTGGAGAGTCCATCCCAAACGGGTCTCGACTGCTGCAGGACAGCCTCGGGGTCCGGTATGAACCCGGTCTATCGGGACAATGAGGTCTGCATGGTCGGAGCCTATCAACAGGGTCGGCATAGCATTGTCTATGAGCGGGATCGGTAACTTGCGCAGATGTGCATATTTCTCCATCAGCTTGGCGACGGGGTATGTGTACCGCGACAGTCCTATTTCTTGGCTGGTGAAAGCGTCTGTAATCTGGTACCGTCGCTCAGGCTGGCCGCTTGCTGCGATAGAGAATGAGACATTCTCGCCCTTTATCGTCTTCAAATCTCGTCTTATTGTCCGAATTGTCATTTGGGTTTCGCTTCCCCGCAGCCCTAGCTGGGCCGCAGCGGAGGCGAGCAGCAGGGTCTTCTCTGACCCGTCATCGAGGACGGCGTAAGTGTCCAGGACTTTATTCTGGTAGCTTAGTGTCACACGCACTACTTTTAGGAGTACTCGGGCTCCACTGCTGCTGGCGGGATCGATGTACATGACGCTCGCTTTGCTGCTGGATGGTGCGGGTGAAGGGCGCCGTCTGTTACTGTCGTGAAGTATGTCCAGATGGGCTCCATCGCACTTGGTGCACCTTTTCTTTAAGCGGCATTCGGCTGCCATGTGTGAGCGCGCACAGCGAAAACAGCGCTTGTTGGACTTTATCCATTGACTTGCTTCCTCCGCGTTCAGCTTGGGGAAGGAGTCACATTGCGCTAGCCAGTGTTCTTTCTCACAGTAGGGGCACACTATCTTCCACTTCTCCGTTCTGGAGGGGGTACTGTGGCTCCTGCTGCTCGGTACTGACTCCGATTGGTGCATCACAGTCACCGATCTTCTTCCATCATTTAGTCGTCTGGTTCCTTCTCTGGAGCCAGGGGTGCTCCGTCCGAATGTATCTAGCCGTAGGCTGCTGACTTCTCTCGCCAGGAAGTCTGCTAGATCGAGGAGGTTCGGTTCGGGGCCATTCGGGTCTCGGTGGTCTCTCTGCCGCCTAAAACGCTCCTGTCGAGCGGGCGGCAGCTTCTCCAAGATCCTTTCCACATTTGAGTTGGCGTAAAGTTCATGCCTCCCCTTCTCTCTCTGCGCTCCCAACATCCCTACCAGGGACTGCACTCTGATGGACAGGTCGTCCAGTGCTCGATTGTCTATTGCTGGGGGTAAGCGGTCGATGTGTCGGATCTCCTGGATCACGTAATCCCATATGCGCCCATACCTCTGGTCCAATGCTACCAGCGCTGCTGTGTATGGGGTGGTGGAGGTCGCGTAGGCGAGCGCTATATTATGTGCGCGGGGTACCTTTAAGTGCTTCAGTAGGATGGCGTATTTGTGGCGTTCATCCAATACATCCACCAACATGGTCTCCAGACACATGCGGAGTTCTGTATACTGGGCCCGGTTCTCTTGGGTGAAGTCGGGTACCATAGGCGTGCCAATGTATGACGCTGACTGTGGATACATCGGCGAGCGTTGGGGGAGAGGCCTCCTAGGCGAGTCTCCTCCCGCTCCTTGGTATGGGCTGGTACCGGCAGTGTACCATGGCCCGCTTGTCCAGGTGCTGTTCCTCGGTGCGGGTCGTGCGTCGTGCTCACCCGGGTATAGAGTCGGGGGTCTGTAGCGCAGCTCCGCGGGAGTATAGCCTGGGCTGTACCGGACCTCCTGGTCCGGTAGAGTACTGTGCTGTCGTCGGGCGTGGTTCTCCTCCTCTTCCTCTTCGTCTTCAGTTAGGTCATCCAGTGCTTGTAGTCTCTGGTTTAGCCTCTCCACAGGATATGCTGCTCCTTCCCGGTTGCTAGGTCTCGCTTGGACCGGTGGGGGGAGGTGGTCTGTGGGGGGTATAGACCTCGTCTGTTGGTCAAGTTCAGGGTTGTTTACTCGGCTAGGGGATGCCGCCCTGGAGGTGTGTCTAGACGAGTTCCTGGAGCCTCTGGCGGAGGGAGAGGGTGTTGTCCGTCTGATCAGCTGTTCTATTAGTTGCGCTTGCTGTCTGTCGCGCTCTGCGTCCCGTAGAGCACCAGCAGCTGCTCGCTGGCTGTCTGCTCGGTCTCGGGCCACATTCTCTTCTCTCTGAATGCGTCTTATTTCTAGACGTATATGCTCTTCTTCGCTCCGCTGCTGGATCTGCAGTCGGTCGCGTTCAGCAGCGGCGTTCAGGCTGATGAGGAAGGCCTGCTGTAGGGTCCTCTCTGCCTCGCTGGGAGAAGGCGGTTGTATAGGGGAGCCTTCCCTCGGGGTACTCCTTGCGGAGCCTTGGAGCTCTATCTCCACGGTGCTCTCCCCGTCTTCTTCCGTGCCGAGTTCTGTCTCGGTAGCGTTGTATTCCTCCCGGGACTCATCGGGGACTACTTCTTCAGTACTGGCGGGGTGTGAAGTCATGTCTGGTTCCCACTGGTCCCCACCGTGAACTTGGTCAGTTACATTAGAACCCGTAGGGGCCTCTATGGTCGGGGTAGTCTGGGCGTTGGGGTTAGACATACTTTTACTTTCTAGTTTTACCGCGTTTACTGTTAGTAGAAGACTAGGTTGTTGACTGACAGCGTAAGCCTCTAAGTACTGAGGGAGCCGTCGTTCGCGCTGCGGGCGTTGGTTAGGAGGATCGTTTCGTGGAGTGTTCATCATAGGCCATTTCAATATTAATAACACAATATTAATATTACACTAATTACCCTCCGGCTCGAAGGACCAATTGTAACTGAGGGGTACAATTCCCTGACTGTATTAATAGATATGATACTTACTACCACTACCTTTGTACTTAATATTCGGCCACCCAGTACACGGCATAAATATATTATGATGAACACTGTCACGTAGATATAACGGATCCAACACAAATGTACGAATTAGAAATAGGTCTTTATTTCTACACAGCGATGGTGTGTAGAGCAAGCACTTAATCAAATCAATCACATTTATGAATGGGAATTAGTATGCACTTTTATGGCAAGAGTATTCGTCGGTATATCAATAGAGAATGTCCAATCTCTGAAGGCGCAGGTGGTACATATACGACCTGGAATAGTTTAAGGAATAACAGCAATGATACTTTAATGATTACAGACTGGATACACTGGGGGGGTTAATCCGGTCGCTTGTAAGCCGACAGGAGTAGGAAGGGGGGGGGGGGTAGAATCCGGCTGCCTCATCCGGCCAAGGGTATCCCAGGTGAACCCACTGTAGTGCCGTTCAATGCGCCGGCGATCCTTGGACCACAGATGAAAGCAGGTGGACTCTTTGTGGGCCGGCGTCCTCCGGTCCACGGAGGAGAGACGTGAAGCGACCTCGTCTTGCAGAGCGTCTCCTCACCTTGCGTCCTCTCCAGGGGGGGGGGTTCCAACACACGGCAGTGTCGGGGGTCTTTATCCATGGAATAATCAACGTATACAAAGCATAATCCGTGCCTGGGAAGGCGGGCTGTCGTCGGTAGAATAATCCGGTATACAGGTCCACTCGCTCGTCGGCTCTGGGGCTCCTCGGGTGCAGCTTCACGTGGGGTCAACCACCCTGGATAAGCAGCCAGTTTTCTGCCCGAAACGATGGGGTGCTGACTACGGTAGTATTCTCACCGCACGAAGCACTATATATTAACAGACTATTATTAGCTTAATAGACTACGTCCAACTCGACGATATAGTGCCAAATATGACTATTCAAATATTAATATACACGATGTCTCAATACCGATGGTAGGCGAACTTGGCCTTACTCCCACACGTGGCGTCGCGGGGAGGCTTTACGTCTGTGACTCTATTGGAGGGTAAGAAACTGGACTGAAAAGAAAGTCCTACTTTAGTAGCGCAGTATATATACGCACTATGAACAAATAGTCCCATTAGTGGTGCGGTAGCCAGATTCCTACGCGGAACTAGGACTTGTTCGTACATGTTGAGCGGTACGTTTGAACTGGGTCTGAGGGGTATGGCAGCCTGGCACCAAGGTCTCGACCAATAGTAGAATGGAGACTATTATGGGATGTTCAGTAGGCTAGAATGGATATTCAATGCATATTGTACAAGGAATATACAAGGGATATCAAGGAATATTAGAGAATATACAAATACAATTAAATATATATATATAAATAAATATATATATTCGGTTTAATCTGGCCCTTCACAACAAATATGTTGAAGGCGTACAATGATAGGGCTCAGATTGACCAGTCAGGGGTCAAGCCTGTGGCTGTTCTAACAGTTTCTGCATCTCCTATTGTAGCCGACTGTTCTGTGTCGAAGGAGATTTCTCAGGGCCGGTTGCCAAACACCCAGATACTAGGTGACTTGGACTCACACCTGTCGTACTTACCACTTCCTGAGCGTACGGATGTGGTGCGCCTACTTAGACAGCATACACGTTTGTTTTCTGATGTCCCTAGTCGTACTAATGTACTCGAGCATGACATTGATGTTGGTAGTGCAGGGCCAATTAAGCAACATGCCTATAGGGTGAATCCGGAAAAACGAAGGATCTTGAGTAAGGAAGTAGACTATATGGTGAGACATGGCATTGCGGAGCCCAGTTCTAGTGCGTGGAGCTCCCCCTGCCTGCTTGTTGATAAGCCAGACTGCACTCATCGGTTCTGTACTGATTTCCGTAAAGTTAATGCAGTAACCAAGCCGGACTCGTACCCTCTGCCTCGGATGGACGACTGTATCGATCGGGTGGGTTCAGCAGCCTTTGTAAGTAAATTGGATTTGCTAAAGGGATACTGGCAGGTTCCGCTTACTCCGCGAGCACGTGAGATATCCGCTTTTGTCACACCAGAGAGTTTCTGCCAGTATACAGTGATGGCCTTTGGCATGCGAAATGCCCCAGCGACGAAGGTCCTGGGCGGGGTAGCGTTCTGTGAGGCATATCTGGATGACCTGGTTATCCACAGTTCCTCTTGGTCACAACATGTGGAGCATCTGGCCGAAGTGTTCAAGCGGTTGGGTGATGCTAACTTGACAGTTAACCTTGCGAAATGTGAATTTGGACAGGCCACGGTTACCTACCTGGGTAAGGTGGTTGGACGTGGGCATGTGTGCCCCATTACAGCTAAGGTGGAGGCTATAGTGGGCTTCCCTGCTCCCATCACCAGGCGGGAGTTAAAGCGCTTCCTAGGTATGGCAGGGTACTATAGGAGTTTCTGTAGGAACTTTGCTTCTGTTGTTGCCCCTTTGACCAATCTGCTCAGTCCTAAGGTACCTTTCGTGTGGACTGAGACTTGTCAACAGTCTTTTGAGAGCATCAAGGGTATTCTGATTAGCGCTCCCGTTCTGTCAGCTCCCGATTTTCAACTGCCATTCAAGTTGGCAGTGGATGCTAGTGACCTCGGTGCTGGAGCCGTCCTCCTGCAAGAGGATGCATTAGAGGTGGAGCACCCAGTGTGCTACTTTTCTAAAAAGTTTGACAGGCATCAACTGCACTACTCTACTATAGAGAAGGAGGCGCTCGCTTTGGTTCTTGCCTTGAACCATTTTGATGTTTACGTGGGATCCTCCAGTTTACCCCTTGTTGTGTATACAGACCATAACCCTTTGGTTTTTCTTCGCAGCATGGTGAATTTGAATCATCGTTTGATGCGATGGAGTTTGTTCCTCCAGGCGTATAACTTGGATATTCGCCACATTCGTGGGAGGGACAACGTGCTAGCAGACGCCCTCTCACGATCGTAGTACCGGTGTTTGTGGTACCCGTTATCGCTGTTGTGGTAGAGGCCCTGACAACTAAGGGGTCACAGTTGTTTTTGTTTTGTTTATGGGTTGTTGTGTAGTGGTTGCCTCTTGGGCAAACCAGTTTGGTGGGGGAGGTGTTATGTACTAGAGGCCTGGTCACTCCTGTGTCACCAGGGCAGGCAGGTGAGGGCTGCCAATTAGCCAATTAGTGCTGATTGGTTACCTGCTGGGGAGCTTCAAAGGCAGACCCAGAAGCACACATGCACTGTCTGTGCCTAGTGAAAGAGCTGTCAGGTTCTTACAGTCCTTGTCCGTTGGGTTACCAGTACATTAGCTTATAGTTATATTAGTAGTTCCTTGGTTTAGTAGCATTTTTGAGTTAGAGCACAGGGTTTTGGTGTTGATTACACATAGGTTGCGTACCCATGAGCCAGGGTCGTAACAGTGTGTCTCCCCCCCTCTCTCTCTCTCTCTCTCTCTCTCTCTCTCTCTCTCTCTCTCTCTCTCTCTCTCTCTCTCTCTCTCTCTCTCTCTCTCTCTCTCTCTCTCTCTCTCTCTCTCTCTCTCTCTCAAGGGGAGAGTAAAGGTGATGATGTGAAATGTTGACAGATCTCTAATCACTTGGATTATGATGTCAAACATGATTTAAAAGTGTGTGTATATATATACACACCTCCGCCTCACGAGACAGTGTGTCAGAACTCACACACACACACACACACACACACACACACACACACACACACACACACACACACACACACACACACACACACACACACACACACACACACACACACACACACACACACACACACACACACACATATATATAAAATATGACTGAATATAGATTAGATTAGATTACAATCAAATGTATTGTCATCACGCAGCACAAGTACAGTACAACGAACAGAAGTTTGCCGTCCAACCAGAGTGCAAATGTAACAGTAAAGTGACACAGTAAGGTACAACGTACAGGTGGTTAAACTGGGTACAAAATATAAAAATAAGTACGACTGAGTGTAGTGCTAATCAGATGTATGTACAGGGTTGTATTATATAAATAGAGACCGTATGACGACTACTGGCCAGCAGCGTAACTAGTAAGAGTAGTACATGTACAGATATAGATATATAGTAAAGGACTATGTGCAGGTACGTACAGACAGGTGAGGATAGATATATTTATTACATGGCGTTTTCACATTCACCGAAATGCTTGCTTGTGATTGGTCAATAGCGCTCGTCAGAGGTCCGATATTACTCGATAACGGACCTCTGTGGAACAATAATGACCGCTGTGCGCAGCTGTTTGCAATCAAGCCCCACTGACACACACTGCATCAGTGCAATCAGACACACCTGCCGGCTGCCGGCGATAATAATAATCACTTTATTTGGGCTGACAGAGCCACAGAACAACTGCGTCTGCATTTGATCTCGTCTTGTCGATGGTGTAAAATGAATTAGGTATATTGTTAGTAAGTTAGCCCTGTAATAAGCGGGATAATGTATAGCTATACTCGGTCATCATCGCAAAATAATTGACCTTCACTGACGTTTAGAACACCTCGCCGAGGCGGCTCGGTATTTTAAACTCCGTGTCGGTCAATTATTTTGCGACAATGACCTCGTAGCTATACATTATCCCTTACATATACGGTGGGAATAAATATATATGGTATATACAGCATTATAATACATACTATCATACAGAGCAAGGGTTATGGTATATATATATATATATAATAATGTAATATTACTGAATAACCATGACCTGATAAACATAACAAGAATCAAGGTCATCCGCATGTGGAAACTCATCTCTGAGACAGTGTGTCAGAACTCAGAACGAGACACAAGACAGAGCCGTGTTGATCTGCACTCTGCTGAAGCTGGGGGGGGCTGGAGGGGTGGTGGGGGGGGGGAGGGCGATGGAACAATGTCTAATAGCAGTTTAAAGTTACACGGCCAGTGTTTTGATAATTTCACCGGTGGGGTCAGCCGTGGTGGGGCTGGAGCCAGGCCTTGTGATGGGCCGGGCACGGTGATTAGGCCGGGGGCACCTCTAGGTTCCAGCCCCCCGCTGGTGCAAACTGTGGGTGGCATGAAGATAAAACGGAGATCAGCGTCTGAGTTGTTTATGTTGGCTGTTTGTGGTCTGCACCCACCAGCATGCAGGGGTGTGTGTGAGTGTGTGTGTGGTAGTGTGTGTGTGTGTGTGTGTGTGTGTGTGTGTGTGTGTGTGTGTGGTAGTGTGTGTGTGTGTGTGTGTGTGTGTGTGTGTGTGTGTGTGTGTGGTAGTGTGTGTGTGTGTGTGTGTGTGTGTGTGTGTGTGTGTGTGTGTGTGTGTGTGTGCGTGAGCGTGTGTGTGTGTGTTTGTGTGTGTGCGTGTGTGTGTGTGGTAGTGTGTGTGTGTGTGTGTGTGTGTGTGTGTGTGTGTGTGTGTGGTAGTGTGTGTGTGTGTGTGTGTGTGTGTGTGTGTGTGTGGTAGTGTGTGTGTGTGTGTGTGTGTGTGGTAGTGTGTGTGTGTGTGTGTGTGTGTGTCTGTGTGTGTGTGATGCTGAAACCTCCTACGATGTTGAGAATGAACTGTAATAGCAAAAAAAAAAAACGTTTGCTCACAGGGTTCATTCAAAGACACTCTGAATGAACACCATGAACCCCAAAGACTAAAACAACATGAATATATAAAGAATATAGTGTATTATTTTTATTGTATTGTATTCTATGCACAAAGAAAAGATTGTATTGTATTTTAGAAACATGTGGTTTCCTCGTAGCCGAGTACACCGTGGTGATGATCCGGCTCGTCAGACGTGGTGGTGAGTGTCCTGGAGGTCCGTGCCCCGCTCCGTGTGTCTGTGTGTGGGGGGTCCGCTCCACCTGTCCGCCTGGCCCCCCCCCCCCCCGGCACCCAGGGGTCACCCGCTACCTCCATGTAGCACAGTGAGCCGCGCGCCCTATCAATGTTTAACGGCGTGAAACAGCTCATTAACCCGGTGGCTTGTCCAAACGTCAGCGAGCAGCCCGGCCTGGTGTGGTGTGTGGTCTCCTATTAAGATATCTGGGCGTTTTCAGGTCGTCGTCATAATCGATACGAAAGCCTCCCTCGTGTGTCTCTGTATATATATATATATATATATCACAGCTTACTACAAAATGATAGCTTAGCACAATGAATGGAAGCGGACAGTGGCCCGGTTAGCCTTTCGGGAGAGGTGTTAGTTGGACAATGCCTAGGGCGGCTAACCGGCACTGTCCGCTTCCATTCTTTGTGCTAAGCTAGGCTAACTCAGCTTTCTACTGAACGCACAGAGAGGAAACTGGTATCTATCTTCTCGTCTCTCTCTCTCTCTCTCTGGAGAAGACGGTAGGCAAATGTCCCCAAAAGTTGGCGTGTTCCTTTAAGTTTTGGGGGGGGGGGGGGGGGGGGGGGGGGTTCCTTAAGCCGGTGCACTACATCGGAGCATTGTAGTCCTCGACTTGCCCGAACACTGGACGTCTAACAGGCTAAACGTGTAGCAGCCGCTCACTTAACACGGATGTCAATCGCTGGGTGATCGGGTTACATGATCGGGTGACCGACCGACGGCGCTGGTCAACACGGAAGTGGAATGGACCTGTCTCAAACCCTGCCCCTTTTCTTGATCCTCCAATCACAACTGTCGCTTACCTCGGACAAACCAAGTTTGTCCGAGGTAAGCGACAGTTGTGATTGGAGGATCAAGAAAAGAGGGCAGGGTTTGAGACAGGTCCATTGGCCACAGTTTCTAACACTGACCACAGCCTATATATCGTCCTCTAACACTGACCACAGCCTATATATCGTCCTCTAACACTGACCACAGCCTATATATCGTCCTCTAACACTGACCACAGCCTGTATATCGTCCTCTAACACTGACCACAGCCTATATATCGTCCTCTAACACTGACCACAGCCTATATATCGTCCTCTAACACTGACCACAGCCTATATATCGTCCTCTAACACTGACCACAGCCTGTATATCGTCCTCTAACACTGACCACAGCCTGTATATCGTCCTCTAACACTGACCACAGCCTATATATCGTCCTCTAACACTGACCACAGCCTAGATATCGTCCTCTAACACTGACCACAGCCTATATATCGTCCTCTAACACTGACCACAGCCTATATATCGTCCTCTAACACTGACCACAGCCTCTATATCGTCCTCTAACACTGACCACAGCCTATATATCGTCCTCTAACACTGACCACAGCCTATATATCGTCCTCTAACACTGACCACAGCCTAGATATCGTCCTAGGTTTTTGACGTAGTCTTGTTTTTGAGTTTTTTTCGTGGTGGATTTTTATTTACGTTTGTTTACATTTGGATTATGGATTGGGTCTTTAAATCGAGGGAATAAACAGAGGTTTGGGCAAAAGGATCCGTGTTGATATGACTTTCCCGGCGAAGCGTCATGCGCTGACTTTCACGCCCGAGCTCCTCCGACAGGTGACAGGTGTGTTCCTGGAGGCCATCTGCTCTGATGACTGGCAGACATGCCTGCTGTCCACGATGCATCCTAAAGCTAACGATCCTAAAGCTAACGATCCTAAAGCTAACGATCCCAAAAGCTGATCGGGGGAAATCAGGTGGCAGCGGTTGTCATGTTCACAGGCAAGTCCTGGTTAAAGACGGGCCCTGTGGTGTACCGTGAGTCACTGTCAGTCACAAGGACACACACGAGGACACTTTAGTTACAAGTGGAGCATGGATTCATGTCATTCATGGATAATGATTGACAGGTAGACATAAACGAGTCACGTGAGTCAATGATTGTCCCATATTGTAGTCCTATACCTTTGAGGTGCTCTAAATGTCCGATTATGCATCCTAGCAGCCTCCATATAACCCTATCTTTCAGTCCTATTCTCAACGGGCTGTTTCTTTGTCTGTGGCTCTGAATGAAAATGAGCTGCTCCCCGCTCCCCAATGAGCTGCTCCCCGCTCCCCAATGAGCTGCTCCCCGCTCCCCAATGAGCTGCTCCCCGCTCCCCAATGAGCTGCTCCCCGCTCCCCAATGCCCTGACTGTGAGTGAGAGATCAAACAAAACTCTGATCAAACTGTCAAACTAGCCGTTGCAGATTAAATATGACTCAAGATCCAGCGATGTCATATAATCCAATTTACGCTTTCGCAAACATATTTTAGGTTCAACTTCAGGTAGAAAAGAGAAAGTTCACGAGCGAGCCGGCGTTTTATACACAAGCGTTTTTCACGAGTCGAGGACGGCGCATCACAATGAGCTTTTCCGCGCGACGAAAGTCCAAACGACTGGTTTAAAGGCCGTCTTATGTCACAGTTTGAGTGTCCGAGACGCACATCTATGTGCACAAGCAGCACCGAAGAGGTGAGTCTTTCCACAACATGGGACCTTTAGCACTAGCACAGCCGACAAGGGGTCACATGACCCCGAGGCATTTTCAATAAATGTATCCTCGTCACTCGGTCGAGCTCCAGCTCTGTCACTCAATGACTTTTCCTAAAAGTATCCGTTTTATCTGCAGCACGGTTTCTGAAATTTCTAAATGACTTCAGGAAAATGTAATTAGAACGTTATTCCACATAATGGGCCGTTGGAACAGACGAAAGTCACAGTGCTTTGTGAGCATCTAGCGCAGGGGTGGCCAACCCGTGGCTCGCGAGCTGCATGTGGCTCTTTGCCAGTGATGGGCAAGCTACTTGGGAAATGTAGCAAGCTACACTACAAGTTACTCTCGATGAAATATAGCTCAACTACAATGGAAGCTATCCCCAGATAAATGTAGCAAGCTACACTACAAGAACATGTCAAAAATAGCTAGCTACATCGGCACTACTTTTTTTTTTTCTTTTTTTTTTTTACTTCATGATCAAGTTTCCACCAAACAAATAGGCAGGCAAAAAAATGCTCAGTTTGATTGTTTATTATAAAACTGAAACAAGCCCTCGGTCTGGCTTTTTGTGTCATCCTTTTAACATGAACTTGTATTATGTACAAAATCCAGGAAGGCAAGTTTAGCTGGGTGCAGCCTCTACAAAAGAAAATAAAGAGACCATTTGGTTTGATCAGTTTTTATAGTATAGTTTGTTGATTACTTTTGATGCAGTAATGGTCTTTTTCTTTTCTATTCTATCTTTATGTATTATTTATCCCTAAACTCTGCATCTTCTGAAACCTGCCCACTTTATCAACCAAAAACACACTTCTTCAATATCTGAATTGTAACTGTTTTACTTCATTTTACTAGTATTATGCTACCATGTATATACTACTACCAGTACCAACTATGCTAATATGTCTATACTACTACAGTATGTACTCAGAGTATAACACTCAAGCTTGACACTGACAAACATTACTACTTATCCTTG
>NW_028174162.1:25000-27500 GCF_963971535.1 Notolepis coatsorum
GCGAATTCTAGAGACTAAGACGGAGAGGCTTAGGCTAAGCTTCTTCCCCCAGGCCATCAGAGCCTTGAACAATGAACATTGAGAGACACAGAAACTGAAATATCCACACACAAGTACATACACGACACGCACGCTGAGCACGCTCACACACTAGCAGCCACTTTAACACTCATGCCGCACACACGCACACTTATGGCCAGAGGAAAGGCCACTTAAAGTAGTATAACATCAGGAACAGTGTATTGCACTACTAAAGCTAACTAGCATGTCCTATATGCTCTGTAAATACTAATGTACAGATACCGAGATGGCACACCATGTACCTGTTTATTGCACTGTTTATTGGATTCTATTAATATGTTGTACCACTGTATTTTATTGGATTCTATTATATGTTGTACCACTGTATTGCACATCGTCGCGGGCAAGACCAGCCGCATTTCATTGTATACCTGTATGCCGTGACAATTAAAACTCTTGAATCTTGAATCTTGAATCTTGAAATGTATGTATGTATGTATGTATGTGTGTGTGTGTGTGTGTGTGTGTGTGTGTGTGTGTGTGTGTGTGTGTGTGTGTGTGTGTGTGTGTGTGTGTGTGTGTGTGTGTGTGTGTGTGTGTGTGTGTATGTATGTATGTATGTATTGTCACAAACCTTATAAAATACAGGCTCGCCACAGTCCAAAAACCCACAAGAACTTGCAATTTCCACACACAGATTATTTTCTTCTTTTCTCTCCTTGTCTCCATCCTCTTGGACGTTTGGTGAGTTTTTAACCTATTCTATTAACTCTATTCTATTCCCGCCGTGGATCTCTCTCTCTCTCTCTGGAGCCAAACTGGCCGACTAGCTGTTGTAGTACTAGTAGCTAACGGTGTGTGGCCTGGTGTCAGCACCTGTATTGCTTTTCTCACGTTGTACAGTTGTTCAGTGGTAGCCGCATAGCTTGCTTCTGCGTTAGCTAATGGTTAGCGATAGCCGGGTTGAGCTAACTGTTAGCCAGTTAGCTGTTTAGCTACGACGTTAGCTGCCGGCTGCGCTCGGCTGGGAACGTTAGCTTGATGCTATCAGTTAGCCTAGAGTTAGCTGTTAGCTTGTGCTACGACCATTGACATTAGCCGTGAGAATAGCAGGGGGTTCTGGCACTCTGACTACGACATCATCTTTGACAGAAGATGTAGTCGGGCCTGCACCATGACAAGGCTCCGGCCATAGCTTATTTTTGTCCCGACAGCAAGAGGCCTTTCGTCAACGTGGAGACCTGTGTTGCGGCCTTTCGCCCTGCGTTCCTTGGTGCAGGTAAGATGAATGAAAATGTCATGACATTACCCCACTCTTCCTTCCTTCCCCTCCCGAATGTTTTGTTAATAACGATCTAGCGTTTAAATCTCGCACAGGGCCTCGCATTTCTCCCAGGCGGCCCTGACTGTGTGTATGTATATGTATGTATGTGTGTCTGTATGGGTGTGTGTATATATGTATATATAAAGAAAGTAACGGAAGCTGACGGGAGGAACTGGGACCAGCTTCTCCCGTACCTGATGCTCTCCATCTGGGATGTTCAGTAAGAAAAGCAGTGCAATGTTGCAGGCAGGGGTCACTGTGGAGTCAAACAGTGGTTGGTGTCGCCCCACCGTCCTGGTCCCTAAACCAGACCAAACCCCAAGGTTTTGCAATGACTTCCGGCAGTTAAATGCCATCTCGAAGTTTGACGCCTACCCTATACCGAGAGTAGACAAACATATTGAACGGCTAGGAAAGGCGAGGTATGTTACCACCTTAGACCTCACAAGAGGCTACTGGCAGGCTCCCCTGGCACGAGAGGACGGGGAGAAAACAGCGTCTGCCACCCCAGACGGGTTGTTCCACCATGTTGTCCTCCCTTTCGGTCCACACGGCGCTCCGGCCACATCTCAGAGGCTGATGGACCAGACCCTCCGACCCCGCCGAGAGTACGCAGCGGTCTGCATCGACGATGACATCATCATTCACGGCGAGGAGCGGGGAGCGCATCTACGACAGGTCACGGCTGTTCTCCAGGCTTTGAGACGGGTGGGGCTAACCGCTAACCCAAATAAGTGTCACCTGGGCCCACAGGACGCTGACTACCTGGGGTACACCATCGGGAGGGGGGGTGTATCAGACCCCAAGCCGGCAAGGTCGAGGCCATCCGGAGCTGGCCCCGCCCCAAACCAAAAAGCAGGTACGAACCTTCATAGGCCTAGCCAGCTTTTACCGACGTTTTGTCCCCCACTTCTCTGCCCTCGCAGCTCCCCTGACCAGGTCCTGTGGACCGAGGAGACGGAGAGAGAGAGCCTTTCAGCAGCTGAAGGACAAGCTGTGTTCGGAACCAGTGCTGGTGACCCCCGACCTCAGCCAGCCTCTGTTGGTGCAGACGGATGCCTCGGAGACTGGGGTGGGTGCCGTCCTATCACAGCTGAGAGAAGGTGAGCACGGGAACGCACTGGGAACGTGGTTTATATATGGTGATAATATCTC
>NW_028174162.1:32339-34839 GCF_963971535.1 Notolepis coatsorum
TACCTTATCATTTCATGGAGCTGTAATTAACACAACACCTTGTCTTATAGGGACTGATACCTTATCATCTCATTGAGCTGTAATTAACACAACACCTTGTCTTATAGGGACTGTTACCTTATCATCTCATTGAGCTGTAATTAACACAACACCTTGTCTTATAGGGACTGTTACCTTATCATCTCACTGAGCTGTAATTAACACAACACCTTGTCTTATAGGGACTGTTACCTTATCATCTCATTGATCTGTAATTAACACAACACCTTGTCTTATAGGGACTGTTACCTTATCATCTCACTGAGCTGTAATTAACACAACACCTTGTCTTATAGGGACTGCTACCTTGTCATCTCATTGAGCTGTAATTAACACAACACCTTGTCTTATAGGGACTGATACCTTATCATCTCACTGAGCTGTAATTAACACAACACCTTGTCTTATAGGGACTGTTACCTTATCATCTCATTGAGCTGTAATTAACACAACACCTTGTCTTATAGGGACTGATACCTTATCATCTCACTGAGCTGTAATTAACACAACACCTTGTCTTATAGGGACTGTTACCTTATCATCTCATTGAGCTGTAATTAACACAACACCTTGTCTTATAGGGACTGTTACCTTATCATCTCATTGAGCTGTAATTAACACAACACCTTGTCTTATAGGGACTGTTACCTTGTCATCTCATTGAGCTGTAATTAACACAACACCTTGTCTTATAGGGACTGCTACCTTATCATCTCATTGAGCTGTAATTAACACAACACCTTGTCTTATAGGGACTGCTACCTTATCATTTCATTGAGCTGTAATTAACACAACACCTTGTCTTATAGGGACTGTTACCTTATCATCTCACTGAGCTGTAATTAACACAACACCTTGTCTTATAGGGACTGCTACCTTATCATTTCATTGAGCTGTAATTAACACAACACCTTGTCTTATAGGGACTGTTACCTTATCATCTCACTGAGCTGTAATTAACACAACACCTTGTCTTATAGGGACTGCTACCTTATCATCTCATTGAGCTGTAATTAACACATTGTCTTATATGGACTGCTACCTTATCATCTCATGGAGCTGTAATTAACACAACACCTTGTCTTATAGGGACTGCTACCTTATCATCTCATGGAGCTGTAATTAACACAACACCTTGTCTTATAGGGACTGCTACCTTATCATTTCACTGAGCTGTAATTAACACAACACCTTGTCTTATAGGGACTGCTACCTTATCATCTCATTGAGCTGTAATTAACACAACACCTTGTCTTATAGGGACTGCTACCTTATCATTTCACTGAGCTGTAATTAACACAACACCTTGTCTTATAGGGACTGCTACCTTATCATCTCATTGAGCTGTAATTAACACAACACCTTGTCTTATAGGGACTGTTACCTTATCATCTCATTGAGCTGTAATTAACACAACACCTTGTCTTATAGGGACTGCTACCTTATCATCTCATGGAGCTATAATTAACACAACACCTTGTCTTATAGGGACTGCTACCTTATCATCTCATTGAGCTGTAATTAACACAACACCTTGTCTTATAGGGACTGTTACCTTATCATTTCATTGAGCTATAATTAACACAACACCTTGTCTTATAGGGACTGCTACCTTATCATCTCATTGAGCTATAATTAACACAACACCTTGTCTTATAGGGACTGCTACCTTATCATCTCATTGAGCTGTAATTAACACAACACCTTGTCTTATAGGGACTGATACCTTATCATCTCATTGAGCTGTAATTAACACAACACCGTGTCTTATAGGGACTGTTACCTTATCATCTCATTGAGCTGTAATTAACACAACACCTTGTCTTATAGGGACTGTTACCTTATCATCTCATTGAGCTGTAATTAACACAACACCTTGTCTTATAGGGACTGTTACCTTGGCATCTCATTGAGCTGTAATTAACACAACACCTTGTCTTATAGGGACTGTTACCTTATCATCTCATTGAGCTGTAATTAACACAACACCTTGTCTTATAGGGACTGCTACCTTATCATCTCATGGAGCTGTAATTAACACAACACCTTGTCTTATAGGGACTGCTACCTTATCATCTCATGGAGCTGTAATTAACACAACACCTTGTCTTATAGGGACTGATACCTTATCATCTCATGGAGCTGTAATTAACACAACACCTTGTCTTATAGGGACTGTTACCTTATCATTTCATTGAGCTATAATTAACACAACACCTTGTCTTATAGGGACTGATACCTTATCATTTCATTGAGCTGTAATTAACACAACACCTTGTCTTATAGGGACTGATACCTTATCATTTCATTGAGCTGTAATTAACACAACACCTTGTCTTATAGGGACTGTTACCTTATCATTTCATTGAGCTATAATTAACACAACACCTTGTCTTATAGGGACTGATACCTTATCATTTCATTGAGCTGTAATTAACACAACACCTTGTCTTATAGGGAC
>NW_028174162.1:39839-57339 GCF_963971535.1 Notolepis coatsorum
TCTCTATGTCTCTCGCTCGTTGGCTCAAAGGGACCGGTTGGTTCACCCATGTCTCTCTATGTCTCTCGCTCGTTGGCTCAAAGGGACCGGTTGGTTCACCCATGTCTCTCTATGTCTCTCGCTCGTTGGCTCAAAGGAACCTGTTGGTTCACCCATGTCTCTCTATGTCTCTCGCTCGTTGGCGCGCTCAAAAGGACCTGTTGGTTCACCCATGTCTCTCTATGTCTCTCGCTCGTTGGCTCAAAGGAACCTGTTGGTTCACCCATGTCTCTCTATGTCTCTCGCTCGTTGGCGCGCTCAAAAGGACCTGTTGGTTCACCCATGTCTCTCTATGTCTCTCGCTCGTTGGCTCAAAGGGACCGGTTGGTTCACCCATGTCTCTCTATGTCTCTCGCTCGTTGGCTCAAAAGGACCTGTTGGTTCACCCAGAGATCCAAGACCGTTTTGTGCGTTTTGCTAATCTGATTGGCCACTGACGTTTCTGGTCATGTGACATGTGCACCAATTGTGTGACGGCAAGTTCTTTCGCCGGTTAAGCTTAGGCACTCTTTCGAAGTTGGTTAAGGTTAGAGTTTGTCTTAGAGCAGGGCGATAGAACGCCTGCCCTGATTCCAAACTCTAACCTTAACCAATTTCGAAAGAGTCACCTAAGCTTAACCGGTGATAAACTACTAGGCGTTAGGTAGTTTGCTGCTGGTCGGGGCGGAAATGGGCGCGTCACGCGATTGGGCGCACATGTCACATGACCAGAAACGTCAGTGGCCAATCAGATTCGCAAAACGCACAAAACGGTTGGTATTCGAATAGACGCGTCCCTTACTCACCAGTGATGTTGTCGATTGGTAGAATCAGCGCAATCCATGCTGTTCCTCACACTAGCTCCGGATAGTTTGCCACCAACCAATGCAAAGTCAGTGGGGTCAAGCTCCCGTCTAGATACAAGCCGACCCGGGCTCAGTGAGATCCACTCTGTGTGCACTGTGTGGAGCAGATGATGTCAGGGAGCCTCAGTCTGCTCGGACAGACAGGAGCGTGATCCTATTGACCTGCAGCGATCTATCCGGAGCTTGTATGAGGAACAGCATGGATTGCGCTGAGAAAGGACTCTACCGATCAACTCCATCATTGATTAGTGAGAGATAGGTCTAGGGTTCCAAAATATCAGAACTGCGGGCGGCTGGGTAGCGCAGCGGACCAAGCGCTGCATGCCTACCACCGCAGAGACACTGGTATTATCGAATCCAGCTGTCAGCGGTGCCTCCGGCTTGGTCGGTCGTCCATACTAACCAATTGGCAGTGTTAGCGGGTGGGAAGCCGGCGGGGTGTGTATCCTGGTCGTTGTAAACAGCGACTCCTACTGGTCAGTCGGGGCGCCTGCTCAGCGAAGGGAGGGAACTGGGGGAAGTAGTGTGATCCTCCCACGCGTTACGCTCCCCCAGTGAGAGTCCTCGCTGTCAGGTGAAAAGAAGCGGCTGGCTGACTCTGCATGTATCGAAGGGGACATGTGATGGTATCTATCAACCCTCCCTAGACCGGGGGGGGGGGGGGGGGTAAATGCGCGCAACGATCATGAAGGGGAGGGGGGAATTGGCTTAACGACAAGAAATTGGGATGGGAGAAAAATACAGAAAAAAGGAGGAGAAAAAGTAGAAAAATATATCAGAACTGTCCCTTTACCATTGAGCACAAACTGCTCTCATACCCACTTTGAAACATTGGTCTGGTGTTATAAGCGACTTCTACAACACATGCAATTTAGGTACACCGAGTTGCATCTGAATTGCATAGTTAGTATATAACCGTCCAAGCAACTAACAAGATACTTAACGTCTGTAACGTGGAAGTTAAACTGCAAATAAATTGCATGTGTAATTGTCTGTGTGGCCTATGTTTCCCCAGACACACTCGCTCTCCCCTTATCTATTCTAATAGAGGCCTTTTTCATCTGTTAAAAGAATAAATTAAGCGCTCCCCCGGTGGAATATATATGAGGGGAGTGAGAGCGTCCGCGGAAACGATGCTGTTTGAAGTGGAATGCTGGTAAAAACAAAAAAAAAGTGGGCGTTTAATTAAAGATATTTACAAAAAAAATATTAATATAACATTTTTATTAAAAAGAAGCAGAAAGAAAAACAAACAAAAACAGGAGAGGGAGATATGTCTCAGTTAGGCCTGTGTGTGTGTGTGTGTGTGTGTGTGTGTGTGTGTGTGTGTGTGTGTGTGTGTGTGTGTGTGTGTGTGCGTGTGTGTGTGTGTGTGTGTGTGTGTGTGTGTGTGTGTGTGTGTGTGTGTGTGTGTGTGTGTGTGTGTGTGTGTGTGTGTGTGTGTGTGTGTGTGTGTGTGCGTGCGTGAGTGCGTGCGTGCGTGCGTGCGTGTGTGTGTGTGTGTGTGTGTGTGTGTGTGCGTGCGTGCGTGCGTGCGTGCGTGCGTGCGTGCGTGTGTGTGTGTTTATTGAATGTTCTATGTCTGTGTGTGATTGCATTGTTGTGTCCAATGTGAGTAGCTTTTTTTCTGTTTAGGCAAATATGTTGTTGCTTATTTTTATATTATTGTAATTTGTGTTGTATGTTCGTTTTGACTAATAAATTTTTTTTTTATATGTTTTCTATGAATTCCCAGTAAATCAAAGATGAACCAAAATGCCCAATGTCTGTGCGGTGGTAGAAAAACACTGGAGAAGCGGGATAGTACTGTTCCACTGTGACTTTACAACATCCAATAATAAGACACCAAATCATACAATTTCTGTTGATATACTTTTCATATATCATCACATAGCAACCATCGTTTTGCACATGGCAGCCATTGTTTCTTCCAACATGGAGGACAAATGGGTGTCATACGTTCCGTGAGACGCCTCCATTGGGTTCAGATGTGATTAAACAAGACATGTTTTGGGTCGTCTCCTCGTTGAGGCCCAGCACACCATGAAACATGGGTGTTATTCACCATAATAACATCATCAAACGTCTGAATATTCCCACCATCGTACACTAGGAGGGGAGGAGACGCCTACATGGCCCCTCACTGCAGCGCTGTGCGCTCAGGCCTCATTGAGATGTGAGCTCTCTTGTTTTCCACACATTAGCCGGCAGCCACAGAAACCCGTCACTGCCTTAGCCAACCGGGCACACTGGGCTGGGGGGGGGGGCGACCCCCCCGGGGGTCAAAAGGTCGTGACCCCAGGTGAGGCACTGTCATCGAGGCCCGTGACTAGGGTATTTAACCCCTGATTGGCTAATTCGTATCCCAGGTGTGGAGCCGGGTAATATACGGTGTGTCCGTCACGCTGCTCCTCACTTCCTCTCCGGGGCTACAGACCAATGAGGGCTGGAGGGGGAGGGGCGGGGCTAGAAGAAGAGGTCCCAAAGTTCATGTTCATTATCAGCTCTGTTCATGAGCCCCGTGTCAGCAGCAGGCCTGACCGGATCCACCCCCCCACCCCCCACCACCCCCCCACACCCCCCACCACCCCCCCACACCCCCCACCCACATCTACTGCCCGACACTCTGAGAACGGAGACAGAGCGCACGGAGGCGACTACTTAATGCAATGGACCTGTCTCAAACCCTGCCCCTTTTCTTGATCCTCCAATCACAGCTGTCGCTTACCTCGGACAAACTTGGTTTGTCCGAGGTAAGCGACAGTTGTGATTGGAGGATCAAGAAAAGAGGGCAGGGTTTGAGACAGGTCAATTTCCAGTCGAGAGAAGAGAAGCAGAGATCGAATGAAAGGTAGAGACGGGGGTTTGAGAAGAACAAGAGGAAGAAAGAAATGGTTGCTCACCTTGCATAACCCTTTCACTGCCACACTACAGACGGTTAACCCTTTCACTGCCACACTACAGAGGGTTAACCCTTTCACTGCCACACTACAGACGGTTAACCCTTTCACTGCCACACTACAGACGGTTAACCCTTTCACTGCCACACTACAGACGGTTAACCCTTTCACTGCCACACTACAGACGGTTAACCCTTTCACTGCCACACTACAGACGGTTAACCCTTTCACTGCCACACTACAGACGGTTAACCCTTTCACTGCCACACTACGGACGGTTAACCCTTTCACTGCCACACTACGGACGATTAACCCTTTCACTGCCACACTACAGACGGTCAACCCTTTCACTACCACACTACAGACGGTTAACCCTTTCACTACCACACTACAGACTGTTAACCATTTCACTACCACACTAAGGACGATTAACCCTGTCACTGCCACACTAAGGACGATTAACCCTTTCACTGCCACACTAAGGACGATTAACCCTTTCACTGCCACACTAAGGACGATTAACCCTTTCACTGCCACACTAAGGACGGTCAACCCTTTCACTACCACACTACAGACGGTTAACCCTTTCACTACCACACTACAGACTGTTAACCATTTCACTACCACACTACAAGTGTAACCTTTTCACTACCACACTACAGACGGTCAACCCTTTCACTACCAGACTACAGACGGTTAACCCTTTCACTACCACACTACAGACGGTTAACCCTTTCACTACCACACTACAGACTGTTAACCCTTTCACTACCACACTACAAGCGTAACCCTTTCACTACCACACTACAAAAGTTTAACCCTTTCACTATCACACTACATACTGTTAACCCTTTCAGTGCCACACTACAAGTGTAACCCTTTCACTACCACACTACAGACGGTTAACCATTTCACTACCACACTACAGACGGTTAACCCTTTCACTACCACACTACAAAAGTTTAACCATTTCACTACCACACACTACAGACTGTTAACCCTTTCACTACCACACTACAGACCGTTAACCCTTTCACTACCCCACTACAAAAGTTTAACCCTTTCACTACCACACTACAGATGGTTATACGCCGTATTCGCTATCGTGTCCCGCTCTGAGCCTTATGAGATATACCTATCTCCTATGATACCTATTGTATCTCCCACGAACAAAAAACGACATGCACCCCACCTGTATGGGGCTCCGCCCCCATGGTGGCACCGCCCATATAGCAGTGACTCTGGTCACCACACATCCTTCCTCTATTTTCGTCCCAGCGTACTTGGATGCGTGCACCGTACGATAACTAGTAGGATGAAAAGATTAAAGAAGATTCGTAATGTTGAGGGCTTACCGGAGGATTGTGTTTCCCTGGATTCTCCGGAGCTTGTTTCGACGACGCAGACCTATGCTGGTGGTTCCTCGGCTGACGGCGACGGACCGAGGGGCAGCGTACAAGGTTTGGCTAACGGGTCGGCTTGTACAAAGGTGAGGTCTGTGTCAGTAGGCATCGATGTCGGTGTTGGTCGTGCTGTGGAGTATGTTTCAGCACCGGGGCCGGGGCGGCTTGGCGATCGTTCCACTGTCGTGGGCGATGTCTTGGCAATCCTGGAACATGCTGTTAACGCTAATGCTACTACTGTTTTTTCTGCTAACACTGATGTTGACGCTGGAATGTCTAGTAATCCCCGCCGCGGGTTTCCGCTTTTCCCTCCTCTTGCCAGCTTCATTGATGAAGTTCAGTCGGTGGTGGATGTGGGGGGGTTTGCTGAGCTTTATTTACCTTTTTTACGGGTGAAGGGGCTGACAACGGGGTGCAGGCCGGGGGTACCTTGGCTGAGCAGCCAGGTAGCTTTTTTCCTGTGCCCAGGCGGGGATGAACGGCGTTCCGCCCGGCCGATGCTTGATAACATATCGGCTCGGAGGGTGGCAGTATGGACGAATGAGTGGTATACTGCTGCAGGATGGCATTTAGCGGCGGCCAGTGTTGTGGCTCAGCTGGCTACTTTCCTATCCAAGATGGCGTCGGGTTGTGGGTCTTTGGGTCAGACCGACATTGTAAACGTGATTCATGTTTGTGGTGTTATAGAGATCTTGACTCAGTCGCAAGCTATAACTGCGGGGAGGATTCGGATGCTATCAACTTTGGTTGTTAGGCATGCTTGGTTGGAGCAGTCTCCTCTTGGGGAAGAGGATAGGTTTTCTCTCCTCATGACTCCTTTTTCCACAGATAGTCTTTTTGGGCGTTCTGTGGAGGCGCAGGCGGTTATTGATCGGGGTCCTACACCGCCTCACGCTGTGCAGCCAGAGGTGGGAGCACGGTCTCGTCAACGACTGTGGCGAGATCCTCGACAGGCGGCCATGTTTCCCCCGCCAGTGGTGCCCTGGTTGGAGTGTCAACAGGGTATCGCGAGGCCAACAGCCTTGGCGGCCGAGGGGTCGGCCATTTTGGGTGATTTCGGCTTTGGTATACCAACCCGTCGTCATTTTGCCGCGAGCAGCCTGCTCCCCGTTCGGTCCGCTTTCTGTTACCCTCAGAAGCGGGGCTCTGAGCGTTCTCCTTTGGCTGCGGGCCGCGAACCTTCTTTGAAGCGTATGCGGCCCCATTCTTCGCTTCTCATGGGGGCAGGGGCTGACACCCAGTTGATGGCTGAGCCTGGGTCTGTCCGTGAGAATGTTCCGTCGTCGCGTGGTTCCTACACCGCAGGTTGTGGGTGGGTGGAACCTGGTGTTACAGCTGCCACTAGCTCCAGTGGTCAGCAGGGGGATTCGGTGCCTCTTCTGTTGAATGCTCAGCAGGGGTTACCCCGGCTTCGCCCTCGCCAGGCGGGGTGTCGCGCTGTTGCCTCCCACTCCCGTCAAACCGGCAGTGGTCTGCAAAGGAGAGGCGAGCGTGATTTGAGTGGTAGCAATATCACTGCAGGGCTTTGGCGTGTAGGAGCCCATGGGGTCCTCATGCCTTGCGTGTCTAGCTGCGGAACGACTCCTCAGCGTACGCTGGTGGGGTGTTCAGGGGGCGAGTGTGTGTCCACAAGTTTGGTGACAGCTCCTCCCGTATCAAACCGGCCCTTTCTGTCGGGGTCCTCCCTTGGGTGTTTTGCACGACGGGGGGGACCGGGCCAACTATCTACTGTTCCTTGCGGCCCAGCGTCAGTTGGCGGCGGGGGCACTGTGGGATTATATTCACATATGGCGACGGGAATGCCTTTTGAATCGGTGGTTGCGGAGAACGTTAGAGGCGGGGCTGGTTTTGCAGTTCGCACAGCCCCATCCTCCGTTCTCAGGTTTGGTACCGACCCTATTGTCAGGGTCGGACGCGGTGACAGCCCTGGCCGACGAGATCCAATCTCTGTTGGCGAAGCAGGCCGTCGTTGTGGTCCCGAGCGAGGACGCAATGTCAGGCGTCTACTCCCGTTATTTTCTGGTGCCCAAGAAAACAGGGGGGGTCAGACCTATACTGGATCTGTCTGCGTTCAATCGGTTGATTGTAACGAGACCATTCAGGATGTTGACCGTCCAACTCCTTCTGCTTGCTGTCAGGAGGGGGGACTGGTTCATCTACATAACCTATCGTTAACCATTTCACTACCACACTACAGACGGTTAACCCTTTCACTGCCACACTATAGATGGTTAACCCTTTCACTGCCACACTACAGAATATTAACCCTTTCACTACCACACTAGAGATGGTTGAGGCATACAGTATTATGTCCTAGGTTTGAGTCTGGCCTGGAACCTTTTCTGCATGCCCCCCCCCCCCCCTCGCCCTCCGTGTGTCCGGTCCAGCACTGTCCTCTCTAGTAAAACACAAACAGATGACACATGACTTGGACATTAGCTGACCTCTCGATGACTGAAGGATGCGTATTTTCACGTTCCTATTTTTCCTCCTCACAGGAGGTTCCTACGGTTCCTGTTTCAGGGCGTAGCGTACGAGTACCACAGAATGCCGTTCGGGTATTCTCTGGCTCCCCGCACATTCACCAAGTGCGTGGCGGCTGCTCTGGGGCCTTTACGTCGCCAGGGGATACGAGTCCTATTCTATCTCGACGACATTCTACTCCTCAGCCGTTCAGAGGAGGTTGCCAGGTCTCATACTCGGCTGGTGGTGGAATTCCTCACCAGCCTGGGTTTTGCTGTGAATTGGAAGAAGAGTACCCCTCTTCCCAGTCAACAGGTGGAGTACTTGGGCTTGACCTTGAGGTCGAGGCCCATGCTTGCGACCCTCTCGGAGCAGCGTCGGTGGGTTCTCCGTCACGCGCTCGGGGGTTTCCGTCTGGGAGGGACGGTTACGGCGCTGCAGGTGATGCGTCTGCTGGGCCTTATGTCGGCTGCTCACGTGGTGGTTCCTCTTGGCCTCCTCTTTATGAGGAGGATACAGAGGTGGTTTATCTCTTTGAGACTGGATCCAGTGAGGGACAAGAGGAAACGGTTGACGGTTCCTTTGTTGATATGGGGGGACCTCACCCATTGGAGGAGGCTGGGTATCCTCTCCGTTGGGGTCCCCATGGGCGGCAGGAGCTCACACGTCACGGTCTTCACCGACGCCTCTCTCACGGGTTGGGGAGGGGTGCTTCGGTCTCATGCAGTGGGGGGCAGATGGACAGGTCATGCTGGCCAGGTTACCCTGCATATCAATGTGTTGGAGTTGAAGGCGGTTCTTCTGGTCCTTCAACGGCTCCACCACCTTGTGGTGGGCAGGCACGTTTTGATCAGGACGGACAATGTGACGGCGGCGGCGTATATCAACAGGCAGGGTGGGACTCGTTCCGCCCACGCCTGCTCCGGGCGGCGCGCAAACTGCTGCTATGGGCATCCCGCAGGCTGCGCAGTCTGAGGGCGCTCCACGTTCCTGGTACGGAGAATGTGGGGGCGGATGTAATGTCTCGGGCGGTCTTCGTCACGACGAGTGGGAACTCCGCTCCGACATAGTCAGGCAGATTTGGGATCGGTTCGGGGAGGCCTCGGTAGATCTGTTTGCGTGCCGACGTTCTCACAAGTGCCCCTTGTGGTTCTCGCTCAGTCAAGCAGATCATCCCCCCTTGGGGGTGGATGCCTTCTCGACGTTTCCGTGGCCGCCCGGTCTTCTGTACGCCTTCCCTCCTGTACAGCTGTTGAGTCAGCTGTTGGAGCGGATACGGAGGGAGCGCAGGACGGTGATCCTGGTCGCGCCGGACCGGGGCACGTCGGTGTGGTTCCCGGTCTTAATCCAGCTTCTGATCGCTCCCCCTTGGGTCATTCCGTGGTCGGAGACGGCCCTCTCTCAGCACAACGGGGTGTTTGTCCAACCTCCGGTGTTGGGTCAACCCCTGGTGGTGTGGCTGGTGGGGGAGTGAGTCTGGAGGGGATGGAGTCCTCTGTGGTTGATACCATCCGGTGTGCGTATGCTCCCTCCACTGTCGCGGTTTACGCGGGCAGGTGGCGTGCGTTCAAAGAGTGGTGTAAGGGGGGGGGGGCTGGGACCCAGTCTCCTGTCCCCTGGATGCTGTTCTGAGTTATCTCCAGTCTCTTCTTGATGGGCTGTCGGCTTCGACAGTGAGGGTATATGCGGCAGCTATATCCTCCTATCATGAGGGTTTTGAGGGGACTGTTTTGTTCAGCCACCCTCTTGTGAAGCGTTTCCTGCTTGGCGCTCGACGCGTTAAGCCGGTGCATCGCTCCTTGGCTCCGGCTTGGGATCTTCAGTTGGTCCTCGGTCGGTTGTCCTTGGCTCCGTTTGAGCCGCTCGAGCAGGCGCCTTTGGGCCAGCTGTCCTTCAAGACCGCGTTCCTACTGGCTGTCACTTCCGCTAAACGCGTAGGTGAGCTCTGTGCTCTCTCGGTACGTCCAGAGTGCCTGTTTTTTCGGACCGATTGCGGTGCCACTCTGCGACCTAATCCTGCTTTCATGCCTAAGAATATCCGGAGTTCCTTCCGCTCCCGGGATATTGTGGTTCAGGCTTTTCGTCCTCCTCCTCACGCTAGTGAGTTGGATGCGGGCCTTCACCTGTCATGTCCAGTCCGTGCTTTGGGGTTTTGCCTCAGCCGTACTCAGGGCTTCAGGGTTACCGATCAGCTTTTTGTCTGTTACGGTGGGGCTCATGCTGGTACGGCACTGTCGAAGCGGCGCCTGTCCTATTGGTTGTGCGAGGGTATTACCCTCTGCTACACGTTGGCTGGGCAGGATCCCCCTGGGGGCGTCAGGGCGCACTCCACTCGTGGGGTGGCTGCCTCTGCCGCCCTCCTGGGTGGGGCCTCGGTGGAGGACATCTGTGCTGCGGCTTCGTGGTCCTCCCCGGGCCCCTTTGTTAGGTTTTACCTCATGGACATGCCCGGGGGTTCTGTCTCCCAGGCGGTTCTGGGGTCTGTGGCCTTTCCTGCTTCCCTTCCTTTGGTTGGGTAGCAGGGGTGTATGGGTATGGGCCACAGTGTGTTGAGTCACACGTGGTTCCGCCTGTACGGTGTGTTCAAGGGGTTCTAGTTTCCCTCTTGTTCGCATTTCAGGTGGAGTTGACTGCGCCCCCCCTTCGTTAGGGAGGATGGGGTGACAGGGCTCCCCGCACCCCTTGATGTGGGCTTACGGGTCCTCAGGGGGTACATTTGTCGGGCTTCGCGTCCGCTCTTCCCCATATCTCATAAGGCTCAGAGCGGGACGCGATAGCGAATACGGCGTATAGCGATAGGTTATGTAGATAACCTAGTTATACTAGTATTGGCTGAGCGTCCCGCTCTGCGCGGCCCTGAGTTCCCTCTTGAGGAATCTTTTCCTGGGACGGGTTTTTTGGCGAGGAAGGATGTGTGGTGACCAGAGTCACTGCTATATGGGCGGTGCCACCATGGGGGCGGAGCCCCATACAGGTGGGGTGCATGTAGTTTTTTGTTCGTGGGAGATACAATAGGTATCATAGGAGATAGGTATATCTCATAAGGCTCAGAGCGGGACGCTCAGCCAATACTAGTATAACTAGGTTATCTACATAACCTATCGTTAACCATTTCACTACCACACTACAGACGGTTAACCCTTTCACTGCTACACTATAGATGGTTAACCCTTTCACTGCCACACTACAGAATATTAACCCTTTCACTACCACACTAGAGATGGTTGAGGCATACAGTATTATGTCCTAGGTTTGAGTCTGGCCTGGAACCTTTGCTGCATGCCCCCCCCCCCCCCCCCCCACCGTGTGTCCGGTCCAGCACTGTCCTCTCTAGTAAAACACAAACAGATGACACATGACTTGGACATTAGCTGACCTCTCGATGACGGATTCCCTGTAAACGTCCACATTAGCTGGAATGTGGCCCTCAGCCTGAGCCGCGAGCGTTATTGTGGTGTGTATTTATATCCTGCTGTTGGAAGGCAATCTCCTGTCTTCAAAGAGAGCTTCCAGCGGTGGGGCTTATTGACAGCGTTACGTAAGAACAGAGCGGACAAGATCACTAAACGCACTATAGCTACTCAAAATAGGGCCTTTTGCGATATTATTTATTGTTGGTATTGTTATTTTGACCAACATAACATTCGCTAACGGTCAACTTGTTGCACAAGACAGCTTGAATGATTCTTTTTAGTGATGCACAGTAGCACATTTCTTTTAAAGGGGAACTATTTGACTATTTCTTTCACTATTTGGGCACTTTTACACAATTCCTGTGAGTCTATGGAACACCTCTGTAAGTTTTATTTAAAAAAAATTCATTGTTTTGTATTTCTAATCAAGTACTCAAAAACAGCATTTTTCTTAAGCCGTTTTGAGGCTGGGCTCCAACCACTGTGTGGCCTGGTGCCAACTGCCACATCAACTGCCACATTATTATGCAGCTGAGAAATCTCTGACATCACTGATATGCACATTTTCAGATGACTCAGTTCAGTGAGGGTGAATATTGTGAGAGGAGAATTGGAAGAATGCGCCAATATGAGAATTAGAGACATATATCCTATTAATATAAGTCCACATAGCTAGGAAACAATGCTAAACACTGAAAAAGGCCATGTATAAGATAGTTCCCCTTTAACCATTCAATGTAAAAGATATATAAATAAATAAAGATGTTGCCTTCTAAAAACGATAGGTGTGACACGATGGCAGAGCTGTGGTTGGTCTTCAGGGCTCTGGGCGTGAGCTTGAAGCAGGTTCTCATGAGGCGTTTCTAATAAGACGCTTCTGCTTCATCAATTATTCACTGAGGTATTCGACGTCTTCGCAGGGACCATGGTCCACCTTCAAGGTCACAACGTCCAGAATCTTTGTGGTTTCATCCAATTACTGTAAACTCCAGGATGAAACACACCGCAGTGGGATCGTTAATTAAAGGAGAGGAGAAGTCGGTCGTTGCGTTTATTTTTCCGCTGGACAAACAATTACACACGTCGATAATGATCTGTTTACGGCGTAAGGCTTTCTCAGTAATGTTCACACCTCTCTATGTTCCTTCAGGCCATCCTTCAGGTTATCCAAGATCACTTGCAGCAACAGTAACGTCACGCTGCTATTTCCAGGGAGATGATTGTGTCAGTGATCTGCGAGCGTCTCAAGGGCTCAGTGTTTAGAGGCAGAGCGCGGGGGCAGAAGATCCTCAGTCGCCCTCTCCTTCCGGGTGGCTTTGTGTGCTGCTCCCCACGGTCCATCCGCCCACCCCCACCCCCCCCAGCCCCCCCCCCGGCCCCTGGCCCCTCCCCACCCTGTTCTCCACGAGGCCCGATCCGCCTGCGCTCTCTGGGTTTTTTTGGCAGGGTATCCCATGATTCACCCTGACAGCTGAAACGTCAACCCCTTGACACTGGGAAGAATTTATAGTCCGTTTGCAGGATGCGCAGAAGCCGCGGGGAGAAGGGACACTTGGGTGGGGGGGGGGGGGGGGGGGTTACTCCACTGTGACAGGACTCGGACATTAAAACTCCCCTTCTCCCACACTCCTCTCTCTAGAGAATGTCCTCAAACTTCTTTTCGTCGTACTGTACTTGTGCTGTATAGTGGCAATACATTTTAACCGAATCGAATCGAATCTCATTTCACCAATTGTACGTTCACATTTTAGGCATGTAGCACGTGCTTTTATCGAGAGCGGTTTATAACAAGTGCAACGGTAGAGGAAGCTCAACTCATGAAGTATCATAAAGAACAGCACTAAGAGCAAATAAACTGTTTTGTACTGTAATACAAATGATCTTGTCTTGTGAATGGTAGCTTCTCTTGTCACTGTGGATCTGTAAATAGTTGGGTCTATTTGCACATTGGAGGAGAACAAGGGTCGTCCCGCCCAGTGACCAGGCAGGTAAGGCACTGCGTTTAGGCCCTGCCTTCCTAAATAGGGCTCCCAACCAATTAGAATTGTATTTCAAAGATAGATATTAAAAAAAAAAGTTTTAAAACACAGTATGACGAATTAGTAGTGAAATTATTTAAAGGCACCTATTCCTGTGTTTAGCATTTTTTTTTATAATTTTTTTTACAGAATGAGGGGTTGTCCCAACACTGAGAAAATGGGAAATATATGCATTGTGCCTTTTGTGCAGTTCAGCTGTGACAAGAACCCTCCCTCTTGAAACGAGCCGTTCAGAATTGCAGCCACAATCGCTGTAGTTAAGACCTTGTATGCGCATGTGAAGATATCTTGATCAAATGCGCGTGTACAAGATGGTGGCTCGCGCATAAATCTTTTCTACCTAAAGTGGAACCTAAAAGATGTTTCTGACAACATTTGTAACGGTAGGATTGCTATGCTACCGCTGTATATTGAGTCATATTTGATATTTGATATTTGAAGGGCGGTCAGGTGGCGTAGCGGAGTTTGCGCTCGTCACCAACGCAGGAGATGCTGGGTTCGAGCCCAGCTCTCGGCGTTGCTACCAGCTTGGCTGGCCGTTCATACTAATACGATTGGCAGTATTAGGGGGTGGGGAAGCTGGCGGGTGGGGATCTGGCGTTGTGGACAGGTCAGGTCTCTGCGCTTGCTAAGCGGGGGGCAGGACTTGGTGGAGATAGCGTGCCCTCCCACGCGTTACGCTTCACCAATGAGAGTCCTCGCTGCCAGGTGGAAAAAGAGTCACTGGCTGTCGGCGCACGTCTCGGAGGAAGCGTGCGTTCGACATCAGGACGCCCTTGTACCGACTCGTGGGAGAACATGCGTACAACAACCAGGTAGGGGAGGGGGGGGAATTGGCAAAACGACTAAATTGGGACGGGGAGAAAATCAGAGAAAAATAGGAGAAAAAGAAGGTTAAAAAAATATTATATTTGATATTTGAAAATTAAATTGGAATTTTGTTCAGCGATACAGGCTACCACTGCTAGATGGTGTACGATCGTTTGCTCGCTACAGGCCCAGAAGCAGCCCATTGAGGACAGGACTGAAACAGAGGTATAGAGGCAGCTAGAAGGAATAATCTGAGTGTTTCTTTTTCAGCAACCATGGGAACCTCAAAGACAAAGACCTATATATTATTAACTTATTGGACTAAATGTGTCCCCTTTAATAAATAAGGCCCTCTTAGTTATTTCATTGGTCGTAGGGATGGTCGTAGCCTCGAGCCTAAAGGTCTAGAGACCGCTTCGTAAGGAAGGCAATATAGAGTCAACCGCTTCTTGTTTTGATTTGTATGGTAATATGCAGGAGGGAAAATATGTTTTACAGTACCTGCCTCCACTGTACAAAAATACACCCAGAGGCAATCAGACGCTTACACCTCCCACGCAAGTGAGTTATCTGCATCCTCGCACATCCATAAACCCACACACACACAACACCAACACAGTGGAGAACACATCACCTGCCGCATGGGAGGCGAACATTAAACCCTTCAGCCTGCTGCACCCAACAAAACCCATAACAGATAGATCGCTTTCTGCCACGTGACAACAGCCTCCGCGATGACGCCTGTGAGCAAGAAAATTAAGTTCTGTGTAAAAATGTCATATTAATTACTTACACTTACAACGTCGACACATTTGATTATTTTCCAGTGCTATAAAGTGGTATCAAAACTTCTTAATATACATGTCATGTACAATAATACTGTATATACCATATGTTGTGAAGGGCCAGATTAAAGCTGAGAATCTACATTTATTGTTTTATATACCTTGTATATTATTTATATATACACGTTATATCCCTTTAAGCCTGCGTTTGAATCCTAGTAATATTCGCTTTCCTTATTGGATAACGCTATCGGCGCCAGACGGCGAGCCCCTAAAGTCAGGTTCAAAGGCGAGTCCGGGCATGTTGCAACATGCCTGGAGACGGCGCATTGATTCGAGACGAGAACTGAGGTTCGGCACTAGAAAGCCACTTAAGTATATATACGGCGGCAGGTGCGAACAGTAGCTGTTCATCAAGTTCAGTGTGATTCTAATGTAGTGAGAAGCAGTTCGTCTAACAGAGCGTTGAGAACCACGTGCGAAGTGAATAGTAAAAGTGTCAGATTTAATGCAGTAACGTCAAGTTCGACTTAGCTTAATGTGAAGTAAAGAGTCGTTAATTTATTGTGTATCGTACCAACAGCAGTTCGTTCGTGTGCAGCATTACCCAGCAGTTCGTTCGTTTAGCTAGTGGAACCTTAGCCAGTGTGCGTGGACTAAATACATTGGTGCCAGCACACGAGGAGGCCTAGTCGGAGAACCTACTGGACATGTGCACATTGGAACCGACGGCGGCGATTGAAGAACCAGTATTGGTTGGATTATAGTGATTGTGGAACGTACTACCCTTGGAGAAGAGCATTGTTAATACCCACTGTCGTTTGGATTTAACCACCGTGAGGATCTACTTCGGGCTAGCTTCGTGGACCGAAGCTAGCTGGCTATCATCATTGCCATTGTGCAATTGGATTACAGTTATTGCTTGTGGCTGAGCTTTGGATTACAAGGACTGGATTCTGTACGTGAACCCCCTTCTTCTTCAATTGATCAGACTGAGTATCCGAACATTCCTCTCTCCTCCAGAGCTTACATCTCTGGGAGGAAACCCCCTGTCTCCAGCGGTACCAGCGTTTCCCCCTATAATTGCCATCCTACGCCAGGCGGCGTTAGCCTAGTACCCCATCGTAGGAATCATTCTATTCCCACTGACTTTTGCTACTGACTGACTTATGCATATTCTTCGCCATACAAGCGCGACCTTAATTCTCATATCTGTACAATTTGCTGCATAATAATAAATACCCTCAATGATATTTCTTTGTCACCGTGCCGTGTTATTATGAGTGTCTGCCATAATTAGTTGTACTGTCTGGCAAGTAATACTAAGTACATAACTAGCAGTGGTTTAATCTATCACAATCTTCAATACAGTCAGGGTTTTGTAACCCCTCAGTTACACCATATATATCTACATCTGTTGATTATATCTGCATATATTTCTGTTTACATACCTGTATACATGCCTGTATATACTATATCTATATTTGTATACATCCCATAGCTACTTTTACTAATCATACCACTGGCCATTATGTCCATGGCATATTTACTCAGTAGCTTTGTTATATATATATGCCATTTAATCACTTGGTACGCTGTATATTGTTAATGCACCTTGCATTCTGGTTAGATGCCAATTTATTTTCGTTGTACTGTACTTGTGCTGTATGATGACAATACATTTGAATCTAATCTAATCTAATCTAATGACACCACCAGAGGCCTGATAGCAGTAGAATAGGCCTGTAGTTCTATTTAGAAGAAGGTTCTCCTGGCTGAATTATTGTCCACAACAAGCATGGCGCTCAATCTGCTGTTTGCTGATAATGTCCTGCTTAAGTTACTTCCGTGTTCATCAAATCGTGGAAACTTTTTAGAGCTACTGTATGTACATTGTTTTCAAAGCATGATGAGATCTAAATTACGAAAGACGTTCCCTTCATTGCTGTCAGCGCTGCAATGAGGCACATCACATCCAAAAGAGCAACAATGCGCCAGTCTGCTTCACATCTGATCTCACAGACAAAGTTAAAGCAGAAAAGATCATTGATGCCAAGAAAAGACGAAACGTCGCATTTTGCTGCATTAAGGTAAGACAATGGTTAATCTATTATTGGATGCCTTCATTTGAACACTCAATTTGCACTGTGTATTGACAAAAAAGGAAAAATGTTGTGCGCTCCACGCTATATAGCCTACCCTAATGTCAGGTTCACGCGCCGCCTATGACGGTATCTGAGGAAGGCATGCAGCATTGTCAAGGACACCTCTCACTCCAACCACAGACTGCTTGCCCTCCTTCCCTCTAGGAGGCGCTATAGGAATCTCTGTTCCAAGTCAAGCAGGCTCAGGAACAGCTTCTTCCCCTTAGCTGTCATCTCTCTGAACTATGTACCGTGATCTGCTGCCTTCACTGCCTACTACTGCATTACACTGTAATCACTACAATTCAGCTCAACCTATAGTTTACCCAGATAACACTGCATGATAACCAAGTACAATAATAATAATAATAATAATAATAATAATAATAATAATAATAATAATAATAATAATAATAATAATAATAATAATTATAATAATAATAATAATAATAATAATAATAATAATAATAATAATAATAATAATAATAATAATAACAACAACAACAACAACAACAACAACAACAATAATAATAACAACAACAACAACAACAACAATAATAACAATAATAACAATAATAATAATAATAATAATAATAATAATAATAATAATAATAATAATAATAATAATAATAATAATAATAATAATAATAATAATAATA